>NC_057803.1:100952484-101069390 GCF_018294505.1 Triticum aestivum
CCGAGGAGCGTTTCCTTAGTCCAAGATCCATGTGCTACCGCCAAGGGCCTCACTGTCTCGCGTCGACGGATGTAGTCGGCCTGGGGTGGGGGTCGTGGCCAGAAGGCCTAGGACTCACTTTGCCGTGGGCTGCAGACATGCCGACAGGGAGCCCATCCCTGCCCAAATATGGGGTATTTCACTTGCCGCTGTCCATGGAAGCCAGGACAGAGGTTGAAGAATTCTAGCGTGTCACTAGCCACCTTAATCCTAGAAGTATTATCAAGGACTCTTGGTGTTGTGTTTGGGGAGCGCCTGAATTCAGAGCAAATAAATTATATAACCATTGCTTCTCCGAGGTACATGCAGATTCTGCGTTTACTTGGATATGGAAATCAAGCTGCACCATGCACTACAAAAAGATACTTACGTGATAATACATGTTTGTCATAGTAGGCCACGTTTTCTGTCACACATGTATATCCATGACGATTTTTATGACAGAATCAAGATAGTCATACATGTTCCATCGCGGAAGTGTTCCATCACAATAATCCATTTATCATCACAGAAGTATTCACTTCCGTGATAATAAATGGAATGTCAGGGAAGTGGTTTCGTCAAGGGTAAATGACACATGGAAACCACCATAACGGGTCGCCTTAAGCTACCAGGAGCCGGTTTTAGATCTGATACCCGTTAACATCCACGATCAATGACAATTTCCCACGTGTTAATTTCTCATTCGCCAATGGTAGCACGTGTCAGCTATGCATTGCGATAGATGCCATCCAACCAATGGAGGAGATGATCCTATGAAACGTTGATAGGTGGCCCATTTAGGTTAAAAAGGCCGACCCACTTGACTTGGTCAAAAGTTAGCGGGTGATACGTCTCCAACGTATCTATAATTTTTGATTGTTCCATGCTATTATATTATCAAACTTGGATGTTTTATAATCATTTTATATCATTTTTTGGTACTAACCTATTGACATAGTGCCAAGTGCCAATTGCCGTTTTTTGCATGTTTTTTTACATTGCAGATAATCAATACCAAACGGAGCCAAACGCAACGAAACTTTTTGTGGAATTTTTTGGACCAGAAGACACCCAATGGGCCGGAGAAGCGCCTGGGGGTGCTCTGAGGGGAGCACAACCCACCAGGGCGCGCCTAGGGGCCCAGGCACGCCCTGGTGGGTTGTACCCACCTCGGGTGCCCCCGGATCGCCTATTTATTCTATAAA
The DNA here is from genome assembly GCF_018294505.1 of Triticum aestivum. NCBI lineage: Eukaryota > Viridiplantae > Streptophyta > Magnoliopsida > Poales > Poaceae > Triticum > Triticum aestivum. Next base: position 100,953,711 of record NC_057803.1, read on the forward strand.
TACCCCAATATTCCAAAAACCCTATGGGAGTCGACGAAAATCAATATAGCTGCCGCAAAGTCTAGAATCACCAGATCCAATCTAGACACCATCACGGAGGGGTTCACCACTTCCATTGATGCCTCTCCAATGATGCGTGGCTAGTTCTTTGTAGACCTTCGGGTCCATAGTTAGTAGCTAGATGGGTTCCTCTCTCTCGTTTGATTCTCAATACAATGGTCTCTTGGAGATCCATATGATGTAACTCTTTTGCGGTGTGTTTGTTGGGATCTGATGAACTTTGAGTTTATGATCAGATCTATCTCTTTTTATTCATGAAAGTTATTTGAGTTTCTTTGATCTCTTATATGCATGATTGCATATAGCCTCGTATTTCTTCTCTAATATTTAGGTTTTGTTTGTCCAACTTGATCTATGTATCATGCAACGGGAAGAGGTGCTTTGTAGTGGGTTCGATCTTACAGTGCTTGATCCCAGTGACAGAAGGGGAACTGACACGTATGTATCGTTGCTACTAACGATAAAACGATGGGGTCTATTTCTACATAAATAGATCTTGTCTACATCATGTCATCGTTCTTGTTGAATTACTCCGTTTCGCCATGAACTTAATACACTAGATGCATGCTGGATAGCGGTTGATGTGTGGAGTAATAGTAGTAGATGCAGGCAGGAGTTGGTCTACTAATCTTGGACGTGATGCCTATATAATGATCATTGCCTGGATATCGTCATGAGTATTTGAAGTAATATCAATTGCCCAACAGTAATTTATTCACCCACCGTTTGCTATTTTTCTTGAGAGAAGCCACTAGTGAAACCTACGTGTTGGGAATGCAATATTTCAAAAAATTTCCTACGATCACGCAAGATCTATCTAGGAGATGCATAGCAATGAGAGGGGAGAGTGTGTCCACGTACCCTCGTAGACCGAAAGCGGGAGCGTTTAGTAACACGGTTGATGTAGTCGAACGTCTTTGTGATCCAACCGATCCTAGCACTAAATGCACGGCACCTCCGTGTTCAGCACACGTTCAACACGATGACATCCCTCGAGCTCTTGATCCAGTTGAGGACGAGGGAGAGTTTCGTCAGCACGACAGCGTGTTGATAGTGATGATGAAGTTACCAACGCAGGGCTTGGCCTAAGCACTACAACGATATGACCGAGGTGTGTAACTGTGGAGGGGGGCACCAGACACGGCTAAGAGAAGACTTTCTGTGCCTTTGGGGTGCCCCCTCCCATGTATATAAAGGAGGGGGAGGCCGGTGGCCAGGGAGGAGGTGCGCCAGGTGTGGGGAGTTCTACTATGACTCCCTAGTCCTAGTTGGATTCCCTCTCCTTTTTCCTTTTCTGGAGTAGCAAAAGGGGGAAAGAGAGAAGGAGTAGGAGAGGGAGGGGGGGGGCGCCTGCCCCACCCCTTGTACAATTCGGATTGGCAAGGGGGACGCGTGCCACCTCCTGGCTGGCCCTCTCTCTTCTCCACTAAGGCCCATGTTGGGCCATTAACTTCTTGGGGGGGGGGGGGTTCCGGTAACCCCCGGTACTCCGAAACTCATCTGAAACATCTTGAACCATTCAGGTGTCCGAATGTAAACTCCCAATATATGAATCTTTACCTCTCAAACATTTAGAGACTCCTTGTCATGTACGTGATCTCAGCCGGGACTCCGAACAAACTTCGGTCATCAAATCACATAACTCATAATACAAATCGTCATCAAACGTTAAGCATGCGGACCCTACGGGTTCAAGAACTCATAATACAAATCGTCATCAAACGTTAAGCATGTAGACATGACCGAGACACATCTTTGGTCAATAACCAATAGCGAAACCTGGATGCTCATATTGGATCCTACATATTCTATGAAGATCTTTATCGGTTAAACCGCATAACAACATACGTTGTTCCCTTTGTCATCGGTATGATACTTGCCCGAGATTCGATCGTCGGTATCATCATACCTAGTTCAATCTCATTACAGGAAAGTCTCTATACTCATTCCGTAATGCATCATCCCGCAACTAACTCATTAGTCACATTGCTTGCAAGGCTTATAGTGATGAGCATTACCGAGAGGGCCCAGAGATACCTCTCCGATACACGGAGTGACAAATCCTAATCTTGATCTATGACAACTCAACAAGCACCATCGGAGACACCTGTAGAGCATCTTTATAATCACCCAGTTACGTTGTGACGTTTGATAGCACACAAGGTGTTCCTCCGGTATTCGGGAGTTGCATAATCTCATAGTCAGAGGAACATGTATAAGTCATGAAGAAAGCAATATCAATAAAACTAAACGATCATTATGCTAAGCTAACAGATGGGTCTTGTCCATCACATCATTCTCTAATGATGTGATCCCGTTCATCAAATGAAACACATGTCTATGGTTAGGAAACTTAACCATCTTTGATTAATTAGCTAGTCTAGTAGAGGCATACCAGGGACACTCTGTTTGTCTATGTATTCACACATGTACTAAGTTTTCGGTTAATACAATTCTAGGATGAATAATAAACATTTATCATGATATAAGGAAATATAAATAACAACTTTATTATTGCCTCTAGGGCATATTTCCTCCGGTCTCCCACTTGCACTAGAGTCAATAATCTAGATTACATAGTAATGATTCTAACACCCATGGAGTCTTGGTGCTGATCATGTTTTGCTCATGAGAGAGGCTTAGTCAATGGGTCTGCAATTTTCAGATCCGTGTGTATCTTGCAAATCTCTATGCCTCCCTCCTTGACTTGGTCGCGGATGGAATTGAAGCGTCTCTTGATGTGTTTGGTTCTCTTGTGAAATCTGGATTCCTTTGACAAGGCAATTGCTCCAGTATTGTCACAAAAGATTTTCATGGGACCCGATGCACTAGGTATTACACCTAGATCGGATATGAACTCCTTCATCCAGACTCCTTCATTTGCTGCTTCCAAAGCAGCTATGTACTCCGCTTCACACGTAGATCCCCCCACGACGCTCTGCTTGGAACTGCACCAACTGACAGCTCCACCATTCAATATAAATACATATCCGGTTTGTGACTTAGAGTCATCCGTATCAGTGTCCAAGCTTGCATCGACGTAACCGTTTACGACGAGCTCTTTGTCACCTCCATAAACGAGAAACATATCCTTAGTCCTTTTTAGGTATTTCAGGATGTTCTTGACCGCTGTCTAGTGATCCACTCCTGGTTTACTTTGGTACCCCCTGGTAAACTTATAGCAAGGCACACATCAGGTCTGGTACACAACATTGCATACATGATAGAACTTGTGGCTGAGGCATAGGGAATGACTTTCATTTTCTCTCTATCTTTTGAAGTGGTCGGGCATTGAGTCTGACTCAATTTCACACCTTGTAATACATGCAAGAACCCTTTCTTCGACTGATCCATTTTGAACTTCTTCAAAACTTTATCAAGGTATGTGCTTTGTGAAAGTCCAATTAAGCATCTTGATCTACCTCTATAGATTTTGATGCCCAATATATAAGCAGCTTCACCGAGGTCTTTCATTGAAAAATTCTTATTAAAGTATCCTTTTATGCTATCTAGAAATTATGTATTATTTCCAATCAACAATATGCATCCACATATAATATTAGAAATGCTATAGAGCTCCCACTTACTTTCTTGAAAATACAGGCTTCTCCAAAAGTCTGTATAAAACCATATGCTTTGATCACACTATCGAAGCGTATATTCCAACTCCGAGAGGCTTGCACCAGTCCATAAATGGATCGCTGGAGCCTGCACACTTTGTTAGCACCTTTAGGATCGACAAAACCTTCTGGTTGCATCATATACAACTCTTCTTTAAGATATCCATTAGGGAATGCAGTTTTGACATCCATTTGCCAAATTTCATAATCATAAAATGCGGCAATTGCTAACATGATTCAGACAGACTTAAGCATCGCTACAGGTGAGAAAGTCTCATCGTAGTCAACTCCTTGAACTTGTCAAAAACCTTTTGCAACAAGTCGAGCTTTGTAGATAGTAACATTACCGTCAGCGTCAATCTTCTTCTTGAAGATCCATTCATTCTCTATTGCTTCCCGATCATCGGGCAAGTCAACCAAAGTCCACACTTTGTTCTCATACATGGATCCCATCTCAGATTTCATGGCTTCAAGCCATTTCCCAGAATCTGGGCTCATCATCGCTTCCTCATAGTTCGTAGGTTCATCATGGACAAGTAACATGACCTCTAGAACAGGATTACCATACAACTTTGGTGCATATCTTACTCTGGTTGACCTACGAGGTTCAGTAGTAACTTGATCTGAAGTTTCATGATCATCATCATTAGCTTCCTCACTAATTGGTGTAGGAATCACTGAAACTGATTTCTGTGATGAACTACTTTCCTATAAGGGAGAAGGTACAATTACCTCATCAAGTTCTACTTTCCTCCCACTCACTTCTTTCGAGATAAACTCCTTCTCTAGAAAGGATCCATTCTTAGCAACGAATATCTTGCCTTCGGATCTATGATAGAAGGTGTACCCAATAGCTTCCTTCGGGTATCCTATGAAGACACATTTCTCCGATTTGGGTTCGATCTTATCAGGTTGAAGCTTTTTTCACATAAGCATCACAACCCCAAACTTTAAGAAACGACAATTTGGGTTTCTTGCCAAACCATAGTTCATATGGTGTCGTCTCAAAGGATTTAGATGGTGCCCTATTTAACGTGAAAGCAGCCATCTCTAAAGCATAACCCCAAAATGATAGCGGTAAATCAGTAAGAGACATCATAGATCGCACCATATCTAATAGAGTGCGGTTACGACGTTCGGACACACCATTACGCCATGGTGTTCCAGGTGGCGTGATCTGCGAAACTATTCCGCATTGTTTGAAATGAAGACCAAACTCATAACTCAAATATTCGCCTCCACGATGAGATCGTAGAAACATTATTGAAAGTGCGTTATATCAACTAAAGGGGGGGGGGGGTGAATAGGCGATTTTTATGAAAGTCTTCAAAACGTGGAAGTTATGAAGACAAACGATTGAAATAAACCTATTACCATGCAACGGAAGGTAGACTACACTAGGCAAACCATAGTCAAGTATTCAATGGAGTGAAAGCACAATGACTAATAGCAGCAATGTAGTAAGGATCAGGTAGGAAGATATTATGAAGCCAAACAGAACACGCAGTCACTCAGTGAAGATAAAAGATAGTGCAATCATACAATGACTTCACAAGGACCAACAATAAGTAAAGGGAAGGAAAGGATGAAACCAGTGACACGTTGAAGACAATGATTTGTTGGACCAATTCCAGTTGCTGTGACAACTGTACGTCTGGTTAGGGCGGCTAGGTATTTAAACCTGAGGACACACAGTCCCGGACACCCAGTCCTGAACACGCAGCTCAGGACACCCAGTCCTCACCGTATTCCCCTTGAGCTAAAGTCACACAGACCTCACGCAATCACTCTGGTAAGTCTTCAAGGTAGACTCCCAAATCTTCACAGACTTCGTTCACCGGCGATCCACAATGTCTCTTGGATGCTCAGAACGCGATGCCTAACCGGCTGGAGGATTGACAGTCCTCAAGTGTAATAAGTCTTCAGATCACACAGACAAGAAGACTTAAGTGATGCCTAATTCTCTTTGGCTTTGGGTGGTTAGGGCTTTATCCTCGCAAGGAATTCTCTCTCAAAGGCTTCGGGGTGGGTTGCTCTCAAACGATAAAAGCCGTACACTAACTCTGAGCAGCCAGCCGTTTATGGTTGTAGGGGGTGGGCTATTTATAGCCACTAGGCAACCCGACCTGATTTGTCCGAAATGACCCTAGGTCACTAAGGAAGTGACACATGTTCCAACGGTCAGATTTCAAACTCACACGACAACTTTACTTGGGCTACAAGCAAAGCTGACTTGTCCGACTCTGGACAAGATTCGCTCTCATAGTCTTCACTCGAAGACATAGGTTTTGGTTAAGCATCACTTCAGTCATTCTGACTGGTTCTCTTGGACCCCACTTAACAGTACGGTGGTTCCTATGACTCAATAAAGAAGAAAAAGAACCACAAAAGATCTAAGTCGTCGAGCTCCATAGGCTTCATGCGATGTCTTCTCTTGTCATAGTCTTCAATGTGAATATCTTCATATACCACCTTTGACATCAATGTCTCCATACATTTTTAGGGGTCATCTCTGGTAGGAAAACCGAATCAATGAGGGACTTCTACCTATGTTATCCTGCAATTCTCACAAACACATTAGTCCCTCAACTATGTTTGTCGTCAATACTCCAAAACCAACTAGGGGTGGCACTAGATGCACTTACAATCTCCCCCTTTTTGGTGATTGATGACAAACTAGTTGAAGTTTTCAACGGGGAATATAATATGTGAAATTGTAAAGGATAAGGAATTGTCTTCATAAGTTGCAAGGGCTCCCCCTGAAGATGTGCATATAAGTAATTTGCTTTTGGAATGCAAATGCACATGGCAGGTTGTGCTTGTGGAGATCCTCTTCAACTTATGATGACAATCCACTATGCATGTGAAGTATTGTGAAGATAATGACATGCATAATGGAAAATGGACGTCTGCAAAATGATCTAAGTGCAGAATTTATCGTCGCACATGCGGAATTTATCATCGCATCACAAAATGGCAAATAAGTAGCAGACGACCATCGAGTTTAAGTGTTACAACTCAAAGAACCAAATGTATCAAAACGAGAGTTGTAAACACGAAGAAAAAATATGAAGCACCCGCCCATATGGACCCGCTTGAAGACTATCAAACTCATATGCTTCTCCCCCTTTTGTCAGTAAGGACCAAAAAGGTTTGAAGACATAGAGCATCTACTCGTTCCCATGAAGAGTAGGTGAAGCAGCAGGGTCGTCGGTGGTGTTCGGCGGTGCAGAAGAGCTTGGAGCAGTGTCGAAGCGTGCGGAAGGAGGTGGCGGTGAAGTAGCATCGTCTTCATCCCCGATCACTCTGGCATTCACAGTTGCAGCAGAGGAAGAGAACTCAGAGTCTTCAAGAGATGGAGTTCGTCGCAGCACTGCCCTTCGAGGAGGTGTGGAGTCAAACTTGAAGCGCTCAGAGAAGCCATCCTCTTGAAGATCATCTTCAGAACACATCAGCGTCAGCCCTTTCCATGTGCGTCGAGAGGTTTCATGAGCAACAAAGGCATTCTTGGTGGCAAGATTGCGAATGCGATTAACATCCACCAAGAGGCTTTGCATTTGACGCTTCAGCCAGTCATGATGCCTATCCTGTTTCTGATGAAGAGCCACAAGAAGGTCTCAGTCATTGAGAACACGAGTGCGCTTCTTGGGTCGTGGGGCAGTTGTACTGTCAGTGGCTTTAGTGAGGGCAGGATGCAGTGCACGTGTAGTGCCAGCCAAAGGATACACACGAGTGACTGCTTCAACTCCTTCAATGTTCTGAGAAAAACTTTGATGCTCTGCATTCTGAAGACTTAGAGGTTCCTTGGCAGGCTCAGGATAGATGGCTTCAATAGACATATCCACATCAGGCAGAAAAATCCGATGATTGTGAGCAGATGGCTGATATGAGATAGCGGAGTGAAGTTTGATCAGCCGCATTACCCATGGGGCATAGAACTTCAAGCCAAACAGATCAGAGCCTGATGCAGCAAGTTGGCGAATGAAGAAGTCCTGTGCATTGAAGCATTTTCGATGAAGAATATAGAAGACCAAAGTCTTCATTGCACCTTCCAGCTTGGCATGTGGAGAGTGCCCTTTGATGGGCCAGAGAGTTTGCCGTATGATGTGATAAATAGTCCTTGGCAGATATTCTAGGTCTTCAACAAAGAACTCTTTGGGATATTCAGCATCTTGGGGCAATGGCTTCATCATACTGAGCATCTGACTCATGTTAGGTTCAGGCTTCTGAAAGATGCTCTCCACAGCTTCACTATGAAGTTGACAGCCAGATTCGTAGAGATCGTCGGGAGTGGGTAGACCAGTGAGCTCAATGATGTCAAAGGCTTTGGCTTCGTGATGAATGTTTCCTGTCATCCACTCCAGGACCCAAGTCTTCGGATCTTTGTTGTACCCGCGGATGTGAAGTGTGGCATAGAATTGGAGCAACAACTCTTCATTCCAATGCTCTTGGTCAGTGACGAACGGCAGCAATCCAACCTCCTTGAAGCAATCCAAAGCTTCTTCCAGACAGGGCAGACCAGCTATTGCTTCCATGTCAAGACGCTTGTGTGGGAAGATGCGACCTTGATTGTATAGAATGCAGGAGTAATAGCTTCGCTGCGGATAGCTCCAGAACCGATCAGATGATATTCTTTCCCTTGAGTAGGGGTTCCTGGAGCTATTGAAGAATGTGTTGTCTGCTCTGAAGCCATTGATATTGAAGGATCCAGGTGCTGATGCAGGACCTGGGAACCTGGGCAATCTGGGGATTGGCTTCTGTATCTGAGGCCTGTGCTCAACATGATAGTCAAATCGAGGACCGGCAGCAGGTGCAGGAACAAAAGTAGTGGGAGCAGTGGCTTCGCTGACTTCTGGTGCTTTGGTTGGTGAAGGCTCCACATTAGCTTCAGCCATGACAGCGTCAGTGGCTTCAGTGGTGTTGGTGGTGGCAGCCTCAAGATTTTCAACCTCCACTTGACGAGATGGAGGGTCGGTCACAATCACGTTCTCCTCGAGAACCGCTTCTTGGTGGGACAGGGGAGTAGCAGCTTGTGGGACTTCTTATTCATCGGCTGATGCAGCCGGAATGTCTTCAGCAGTTTCAGCTTTAGACGCAGAGACTGGAGGCCTTGGTCCTTTGCGAAGCCTGCGCAACACAGGCGACACCTGTGTAGTTAGAGTTGGCTGGGCCTCAAAGTCTTCTTCCTCTTGTGGGTGATCAGCCCATGAAGCATCCTGAGCGATTGGCGTCAGAGGACGACCAATGCTGATGAGTTCACTGTGCTCGAGCTGAGGAAGGACTGCACCATCTTCTACATGGTCACGATGACCAATGTCTTCAACAACAATGAGATCAGCTACTGGAAAGTCTTCATCTTCATGAGCCTCTGTGAAAGCAGGCTCATGGATTGTTAGTTGGCGTTCAGCGTCAGGACGAACCATGGAAATGGGTTCAACAATCAAAGGCTCTGTGGGAGCAGCCCATTCTTTCTTGGTCTTCCTCTTCTTTTTGGAGGGGGCAGTAGGAGAGGCTTCATGACGTTTCCTCTTCCTGGCTTCAGCCTCAGCAGTCCTCGTCTTCTTCAGCTCTGAAGCGGTTGACCGGGCTTTTGGCTTCGAGCCAGTCATTCTAGTTGGGAAGACAATGGGATCTGATTCCTGCCTTGGTGCGAGAGGTTCGGTCACAATGGGCTTCTTATTCTGCTTAGCAGCCATCCTGGGATCAATGCCCGGATGCCCAAGGGCCTTGCGCTTCTCAGCTTCGTTGTAGCCTTGCACACACTTGTCAGCCAGGCTCTTCATGCGCTCCCAAGAACCCTGAGCTTTTGCGCGTTTCTTGAGAAAGGCTTCTTTGAGCTCGTGCAGCATAATCTTGAAGTTTTTCACCTCTTGCACGCTGAGCTTGGCCATATGCTTCTTGAACTGAGCCTTTTCATAGTCAATCTTTTGCTTCAGTTCGACGATGCGCTAAGCGAGAGCTAGCTCTGAAGCAATGGCGCCATGGAAGGCGATACTGAGGCCAATGGGTAGCTGCAGATCTCCGAAGCTGATGTTTGGTGTGTCAAACCACTCATCAATGAAGTTGTGGATGATTGTCACGTCAAAGAGAGGCAGATCATTGAAGATTTCTGCTTCTTCTTTGCTCTTGATGAGTTGCTCAAGAGCGTCATCTGCAAGATTTTCATCACTTGACAGATCAATGGCGTCGTTGCGCAGAATGGCAGTAGCTATCAGCTCGTGGCCGGTGTGTGGCAGAGGCATCTTGACCTTCTGGGGCTTGGAGATGCGTGACAAATCTTCAGACTGCACACTGTCTTTAGGAGGTGCAGTCGCCAGTGGCTTCGCCCGTGAGATTTTTGGTGCAGAGGCCGGCTTTGAAGCTTTTGGCTGCTTCAGCTTCTTTGGCTTCGGCGCTGCAGGCGCTTCATCTGATTCAGCGTCATCTGCAGGCTCATTCACGGCTGTCCCTTGAACCACAATGTGAGTGATGAGACCTTCAAGATTGTAGAAGGGCCCAAGAAGATTGGGTTCAGCTTCGCGAGTTCCATCGGCACGGGGAGCAGAGGGACCAGGGTTGAAATCTAAACCCAAAGTCTTCTTGTTCTGCTTCGTTGAGTTCTGGGCAAACTGGAAGTTGCGCTTAAACAGATTGTCGTCACGACACCATAGCAGGGACGATGGGTCAGCATCCGCAGGTTGTGGTCCACGGACCATGCAGGGATAGAAGCCTTGTTCAATGGCTTCATCTCTGGTCCTGGGTTGAAGATTTTTGTAGAGGATGTCTCCCCATGGTCGCTTGATGACATTCTTTTCAGCATATTCCTTGGTCACAAATCTGTACTTGAACCACTGTTCTGCCCAATAGCGTCAAATCCATTGGATTCGTGTCTTGCGCTGATTGTAATCCTCTTGAGGATCTGTCTTGTACAGCTCTGAGAGGTCATCGGGCAGATCTCTTGATGTTTCTCCTCGACGCTTTCTGCCACCCTTCCTTGCTGATTTTTCTGAAGCCATGAACTTTAAACTGAAAGGCTTCAATATGTTCAAAGGCTTCAAAGGTTTTCGCTTGCTGGACAAATAGGAGGTGGCTTCGGGAGAATTTATGTGATACTGTAAGAATTCTGCAAATGAATGCAGACTATGAGAACCAAGGGATTCTCCCACGGACATGTACCTATGACAGCATTAAGGTGCGAGGGAAGGGGAAGAGGTCATATGCATTCTCAAAAGATTTTGAAGATAAATCAGTTTAGAAGACATTGACCTCATCATGCGAAGATATTCACTCATAGATAAGGAGTTGGTTCCAGATTTGTACGAATCCACGGATCAGTACAAGTGAGGAATCTAACTACTTTGTGAAGCATAAGTGAATATACTAGGCATGTTATGAGATGCAGTATGAAAGAGATCCAACTTGTGTGAATAGAAACTGCTTGTGGTAGAAAGTGATAAAGCTATAGGATCAAAGGGGCCGTAAAAAGGAGGTTTTATTTACCACACGAAGAACTGCTAGACAGAGTGGAAGAGGAGGCCGACAAGTTCGATCGTCCGTGCCCTAACTTGGCGACGGAGGACACCTACGGCGACGGCGGAGAAGACGATGTCCGCAGTCGGCGTGAAGACAGCGTCAGAGAGGTTGCGGCAGCGAAGCACTTCGTCGCCGGCGTCGTCGAGGGCTAGCGGTGGCGCTAGGTTTCGTGCGAGAGTGGAAGAAGAGATAATGACTGCTGTGAGGTGTGTATTTATAGGTACAGGGGCAGCATTGCGTTATTACATAGGTGCCCTTGGCGATTCACATCTGAGGAACACGTGGCCATCATGCAGCATGTCGGGGGTTGTTCCACGTCCCATGCACACCTGGATTGTCGGGTGGTCGTTCCCACTTCTTCGGGTTTCAGGTGAAGGAATGAGCATTGAAAACAGACTTAATGGTTGTCTCTGTATCTTCTGCTGACAAGGATGTAGAAAAGACATTCGACAGTTTCAATAGAATGCATATGATTTGGAGAGATAGAGTTTGAGATAGAAAGCATAGAGAGGTTAGGGTCTGATCACATTCACTTAGTTCAAAATATTCAACAAGAAGACATATCTATAAGTGAATGCTGTAGAGGACAGAACACTAGTGTATATATATATAATCAACATAGTGAAGATAATCAAGAAGACATGTTGAAATTGAAGCCAAACCAAATGTGAAGACATAGCAAATGTAACGCCATGAGTGAAACACTTCAAACAGAACATTTTGGTGGTGGCGTTACCCACCATATAGGAAGTATTAGACCCAGACACGGCGCACAATTATTGTGGCACTCCGAAGTCAAATTCCACATTAATGTATTCACACTTAGAATGTATGTCTTCATTGATTGAAGATATACTTTACTTCATGTGTTGCACATCTAAGTCATCAATATGCATAAGTGTTAGGATGTGTGCTTGATCACATGACATTTGTGGATTCCAGGATATTTAGCTCACACCGTAACTTGCAAAATCTTTTCTTATCCAAGGGCTTGGTGAAGATATCTGCCAATTGCTCTTCAGTGTTGACGTGTATGATATCAATATCTTCCTTCACAACATGATCTCTGAGAAAGTGATGACGAATTTCAATGTGCTTTGTCTTCGAGTGCTGAACTGGGTTGTTGGCAATCTTGATGGCGCTTTCGTTGTCGCAGTAAAGTGGCACTTGCTTCAGATGAATGCCATAGTCCTTGAGTGTTTGCTTCATCCACAGAAGCTGAGCGCAGCAAGATCCAGCAGCAATGTATTCAGATTCAGCAGTGGAGAGAGATACATAGTTCTGCTTCTTTGAAGACCAACATACAAGTGATCGTCCCAGAAAGTAACATGTGCCTAATGTAGACTTGCGATCCACTTTGTCACCAGCATAATCAGCATCCGAGAATCCAACCAAATCAAACTCTGAGCCCTTTGGATACCATAATCCTAGAGTTGGGGTGTGAGCCAAATATCGAAGAATTCGCTTCACAGCTAAGTGATGCGACTCCTTTGGTGCTGCTTGGAATCGAGCACACATGCAAACACTAAGCATAATATCTTGCCTAGATGCACATAGATAAAGCAAAGAACCAATCATGGAGCGGTATACCTTTTGATCGAACTCTTTACCATTGTCGTTGGGACCCAGATGATGTTTGGCTGGCATTGGCGTCGTGAAGCCTTTGCAGTCTTGCATACCGAACTTCTTCAGGCAATCTTTGAGATACTTCTCTTGAGATATGAAGATGCCGTTGCATTGCTGTCGTATTTGAAGACCGAGGAAGAACTTCAGCTCTCCCATCATGGACATCTGATATTGCTCTTGCATCATATATCCAAACTCTTCACTGTACTTCTGATTGGTGCAGCCGAAGATAATGTCATCCACATATATTTGGCACACAAACAGTTCACCATCATATGTCTTCGTGAAGAGAGTGGGGTCTAGGGAACCAGGTATGAAGCCTTTGCTCTTCAGGAAGTACTTGAGTGTGTCATACCAGACCCGAGGGGCTTGTTTGAGGCCATACAGTGCCTTGTTGAGCTTGTATACCATGTCAGGATGTTTCGGATCTTCAAAGCCAGGCGGTTGTGCAACATACACTTCTTCAATCTTGCCATTGAGAAAGGCGCTCTTCACATCCATTTGATATAGAAGTATGTTATGATGATTTGCATAGGCCAGCAGTATGCGTATGGCTTCAAGTCGAGCCACAGGAGCAAATGTTTCATGGAAGTCAATGCCTTCCACTTGAGTATATCCTTGAGCAACAAGACGAGCTTTGTTTCTGACAACTTGACCATGCTCGTCTTGCTTGTTTCGGTATATCCATTTGGTGCCTATTATATTGTGCTTCCGAGGATCAGGACGCTTAACCAGTTCCCATACATTATTCAGCTCAAACTGTTGAAGCTCTTCTTGCATAGCTTGAATCCATTCAGGTTCCAGGAAGACTTCTTCAACTTTCTTGGGTTCTTTTATTGAGACGAATGCGAAGTTCCCACAGAAATTTGCCAGCTGAGTTGCCCTTGAACGAGTGAGTGGACTGGGTGCATTGATGCTATCAATTATTCTCTCAATCTGCACTTCATTGGCAACACGAGGATGTACAGGGCGAAGGTTTTGCTTTTGCTGATCATTGTCATTGTTAGTGGAATTGTCTTCAGGCTGAGCATTGTCTTCAGGTTGATCAGGTGCGGAGATGATAAGTTCCTCTTCAGGTTGAGCTTAAGAGGGTATGATTTCTCCGGTTCCCATAAGCTTGATTGATTCATTGGATGGAACTTCATCTAGCACATTTGGGAGGTGCTCTCTTTGTGAACCATTAGTCTCATCAAACCGCACATCCACTGTTTCAACCACTTTATAATGAAAGAGATTGAAGACTCTGTAGGAGTGCGAATCCTTTCCATATCCAAGCATAAAACCCTCATGTGCTTTTGGTGCAAATTTTCAAGTGTGATGTGGATCCTTGATCCAGCACCTGGCGCCAAATACTCTGAAGTAACTGACATTTGGCTTCTTGCCAGTAAGGAGCTCATAAGATGTCTTGTTCAGAAGCTTGTGAAGATAAACACGATTGATTGTATGGCATGCAGTATCAATGGCTTCAGGCCAGAATTTTCTTGGAGTCTTGTATTCATCAAGCATTGTTCGGGCCATCTCAATGAGTGTTCTGTTCTTGCGTTCGATGACGCCATTCTGCTGTGGCGTGTACGGGGCTGAGAATTCATGTGTGATGCCCAAGGTATCAAGATATGTATCAAGGCCAGTGTTCTTGAATTCAGTGCCATTGTCACTTCTGATGTGCTTTATCTTGGCGCCATAGTTGTTCATTGCTCGATTGGCGAAGCGTTTGAAGACATCCTGCACTTCATTCTTGTAGAGGATTATGTGCACCCAAGTATATCTAGAATAATTATCAACAATGACAAAGCCATAGAGACAAGCAGTAGTAGTAAGAGTTGAGTAATGAGTGGGACCGAAAAGATCCATGTGGAGCAGTTCGAAGGGTCAAGTGGTTGTCATGATTGTCTTCGAGGGATGTTTGGCCCTCGTCATCTTCCCTGCTTCATAGGCACCGCATAAGTGATCTTTCTTGAACTTGACGCCCTCGATGCCTATGACATGCTTCTTCTTTGCAAGGGTGTGGAGGTTCCTCATGCCAGCATGCCCTAGCCTCCGATGCCAGAGCCAGCATTCTGAAGCCTTTGCTAGAAGACATACGGCAAGCTGTGGTCCTGCCGAGAAATCTACTACGTACAAATCATCTTTCCGATACCCTTCAAACACTAGAGACTTGTCAGATTCCATTAGTACAAGGCAGCAATATTTTCCAAATATTACGATCATGTTCAAATCGCAAAGCATTGAGACATACATTAAGTTGAAGCCAAGGGATTCAACAAGCATGACTTTATCCATGTGTTGATCCTTTGAGATTGCAACTCTACCTAGACCCAGTACCTTACTTTTACCAGTGTCAGCAAATGTGATGTGACTCTTGTCGGATGGACGTAAGGTTGAGTCCATAAGAAGGCTTCTTTTGCCAGTCATGTGATTGGTACACCCACTATCAATAATCCATTCTGAAGACGCTGGTGTCGTACCCTACAGTGCAGTTAGGGGGATAGGCTTCACGAAGAGAATTGTGAAGCAAAAACATTTGACGAACCAGTGGGTTATGAAAGCTTAGATCCAGATTAGGACTAATAGGGAGAGTAGCAAGCGATTCAGGAACGAAGTACATAGTAAGACCATTCGGGAATTTGATCTTGCGCCCTACAAGATGCTTAAGGTCCCCAGCAATAGCGTCAGACGATTTTGGTTTTCTGCTGGAGACCTTTCCCTGCAAAAGAGAGTTAAGCTTTCTTAGCCACCCACATCTTCAAGGGTGGCTTAGAAGCAATAAGTCTAAGTGCAGAGTCTGAGAACTTTGGCTTTGGAGCGCTAGCAAAAAGTCTTGCAGGCGGACAATAGTACTCATAAGAATAAGCAGAATAGTTCTTGGTCTTATGAACATGGCGGTTTGATGAACTGCGCTCATATTCATAGGCATGAGTATGGTTTCCCTGCAAAACATTTGCGTTAGTGCGACTCAGGTGAGTCCTCTGTCTGTATGACGCCTTTGGACCGTATGAAGCCTATGGTCTGAGGTTTGTCTTCTTCACGTGTGGTGTCATGATGACATTCACAGGAAGATTCTCCAAACACTTTTTCGGAACCCAGATCTTCTTCATAGGCGGTCCATTCCTGCAGTTAGTACCAATGTACCTGGCAAACACTTCACCATTCTGATTCTTAAACAGTTTATAGTTTGCATCAAAGGATTCATCAATGATAATGGGGTTTGCACAAGAGAAGCCAGATAGATTGGATAGATCTGCTGAAGTTTCCTTTGCAGCAACCCATGTGGTTTTGGGGTACTGCTCAGGCTTCCAGTAAGAGCCATCAGCATTCATTTTCCTTACGAACCCAACACCCTCTTTCCTCGGGTTTTGGTTCAAGATCTGCTTTTTGAGGAAATCACATAGTGTTTGATGCCCTTTAAGACTTTTGTACATCCCTGTTTCAAGCAATGTCTTCAACCTAGCATTCTCATCAGCAATAGCAGTGGAATCCTCAGTAGAGGGGTTAGTTCCCACATCAACAGTTGAAGATATTGCAACAGTAGCAGCAGTAGAACATTCAGCAACAGTAGTAGCATTATCACGCTCAATGCACTTAAGACATGGTGGTTAAAATCCTTCCTGAGTGGAGCTGATCTGTTCGGCGCGAAGTGACTCGTTTTCCTTTTGAAGATCTTCATGAGCCGCTCTCAATTTCTCAAGATCTTGCTTCCTTTGAAGATAATCATAGGAAAGCTTTTCATGAGTTGTTGAGAGCGTTTCATGACGACTTTCAAGTTCCTCATACTTAACATGAAGATTTTTTATGTCTTCAATTAAGGACTCAGATCGAGTCATTTCAGCGCCTAACAGATCATCGCTTTTGTCTAACAGTTTTTGAATATGTTCCATGGCTTTCTGTTGTTCAGTCACAATTTTAGCAAGTGTTTTGTAGCTGGGTTTTGAACCACAATCAGAGTCATCGTCACTGGATGTTTGATAGTGAGTAGTGCGTGTGTTTACCTTGGCACCGCGTGCCATGAAGCAGTAGGTAGGAGCGGAGTAGTCCTTGTCATTTGCATCGGTGTCGGTGATGAGGTCATTGTCTTCAGTGTTGAAGATGGACTTGGCAACGTATGCTGTAGCCAGACTTGCGACGCCAGAATCGGACTCCTCCTCAGACTCCACCTCCGCCTCCTCAGAAGCGGACTCCTCCTCTGAATCCATTTCCTTGCCAACAAACGCACGTGCCTTGCCAGATGAGCTCTTCTTGTGTGATGAAGACTTTGAAGAAGACTTGGAACAAGACTTTGAGTATTTCTTCTTCTTCTTGTCGTCAGAGTCATATTCCTTGCTCTTCTTCTTCTTTTTGTTCTCATTGTCCCACTGAGGACACTCAGAGATGAAGTGGCCAGGTTTCTTGCACTTGTGACATGTTTTCTTCTTGTAGTCATGAGCAGAAGCTTCATCATTCCTTGAGCTTGATCGTGAAGACTTTCTGAAACCTTTCTTCTTGGTGAATTTTTGGAACTTCTTCACAATCATAGCAAGTTCCCTTCCAATGTCTTCAGGATCATCAGAACTGCTGTCAGATTCTTCTTCAGATGAGGAGACAGCTTTTGCCTTCAAGGCACGAGTTCGCCCATAGTTAGGACCGTAGATATATCTTTTCTCAGAAAGCTGAAACTCATGTGTGTTGAGCCTCTCAAGTATGTTAGACGGATCGAGTGTCTTGAAATCAGGACGTTCTTGAATCATCAGGGCTAGGGTGTCAAACGAACTGTCAAGTGATCTCAGTAGTGTCTTGACGACTTCATGCTTGGTGATCTCAGTAGCGCCAAGGGCTTGAAGCTCATTTGTGATGTTAGTGAGTCGATCAAATGTGAGCTGGACATTCTCATTGTCATTTCTCTTAAAGCGGTTGAAGAGGTTGCGAAGGACACTGATTCTCTGATCTCTCTGGGTTGAGACGCCTTCGTTGACCTTGGAGAGCCAGTCCAAGACTAGCTTAGATGTTTCCAAAGCACTCACGCGGCCATACTGTCCTTTGGTCAGATGACCACATATGATATTCTTGGTAGTAGAGTCCAGTTGAACGAACTTCTTGACGTCAGCAGCAGTGACACCTTCTCCAGCCTTGGGAACACCGTTCTTGACGACATACCATAGGTCGACGTCAATGGCTTCAAGATGCATGCGCATCTTATTCTTCCAGTAGGGATATTCAGTTCCATCGAAGACGGGGCACGCAACGGAGACTTTAATTATCCCTACAGTCGACATAGATAAAACTCCAGGTGGTTAAACTGAATCACATAGAACAAGGGAGTACCTTGCTCTAATACCAATTGAAAGTGCGTTATATCGACTAGAGGAGGGGTGAATAGGCGATTTTTATGGAAGTCTTCAAAACATGGAAGTTATGGAGACAAACGATAGAAATGAAACTATTACCATGCAGCGGAAGGTAGACTACACTAGGCAAACCATAGTCAAGTATTCAATGGAGTGAAAGCACAATGACTAATAGCAGCAATGTAGTAAGGATCAGGTAGGAAGATATTATGAAGCCAAACAGAACACAAAGTCACTCAGTGAAGATAAAAGATAGTGCAATCATACAATGACTTCACAAGGACCAACAGTAAGTAAAGGGAAGGAAAGGATGAAACCAGTGACACGTTGAAGACAATGATTTGTTAGACCAGTTCCAGTTGTTGTGACAACTGTACGTCTGGTTAGGGCGGCTAGGTATTTAAACCTGAGGACACACAATCCCGGACACCCAGTCCTGAACACGCAGCTCAGGACACCCAGTCCTCACCGTATTCCCCTTGAGCTAAGGTCACACAGACCTCGCCCAATCACTCTGGTAAGTCTTCAAGGTAGACTCCCAAACCTTCACAGACTTCGTTCACCGGCGATCCACAATGTCTCTTGGATGCTCAGAACGCGACGCCTAACCGGCTGGAGGATTCACAGTCCTCAAGTGTAATAAGTCTTCAGATCACACAGACAAGAAGACTTAAGTGATGCCTAATTCTCTTTGGCTTTGGGTGGTTAGGGATTTATCCTTGCAAGGAATTCTCTCTCAAAGGATTCGAGGTGGGTTGCTCTCAAACGACAAAAGCCGTACACTAACTCTGAGCAGCCAACCGTTTATGGTTGTAGGGGGTGGGCTATTTATAGCCACTAGGCAACCCGACCTGATTTGTCCGAAATGACCTTGGGTCACTAAGGAACTGACACGTGTTCCAACAGTCAGATTTCAAACTCACACGGCAACTTTACTTGGGCTACAAGCAAAGCTGACTTGTCTGACTCTGGACAAGATTCGCTCTCATAGTCTTGACTCGAAGACATAGGTTTTGGTTAAGCATCACTTCAGTCATTCTGACTAGTTCTCTTGGACCCCACTTAACGGTACGGTGGTTCCTATGACTCAATAAAGAAGAAAAAGAACCACGAAAGATCTAAGTCTTCGAGCTCCATAGGCTTCATGCAATGTCTTCTCTTGTCATAGTCTTCAATGTGAATATCTTCATATACCACCTTTGACATCAATGTCTTCATACATTTTTAGGGGTCATCTCTGGTAGGAAAACCGAATCAATGAGGGACTTCTACCTGTGTTATCTGCAATTCTCACAAACACATTAGTCCCTCAACTAGGTTTGTCATCAATACTCCAAAACCAACTAGGGGTGGCACTAGATGCACTTACAATTATTTTCTTGTTATGATAATTTTCCACTTCACTCTAAAATTCTTTGAACTTTTCAAATGTTCTAGACTTATAAATAACAACTCTAGCATATTTCCTTCACTACGACCCCCGGGTCTCTTTCTCATATTATTTTCCTTCGCGATCTATTTTACTTGCCTTTTATTTTCAGATCTATTAAACCCAAAAATACAAAAATACCTTGCTAAAATTTATTTTATTTTGGCATTCGATCTGTCAATATTTACAACTCTCTCACGTCCATTTGCCAATTTGTGGCACCGTTACCCGAAAGGGATTGACAACCCCTTTTACATGTCGAGTTGCGAGTATTTGTTATTTTTGTGCAAGTGTTGTTTACATGTTGTTGCTTGGTCCTCCTACTGGTTTGATAACCTTGGTTTCATATCTGAGGGAAATACCTACCACCGCTGTGCTTCATCATCCCTTCCTCTTTGGGGAAATACTGACGTAGCTTCAAGCCGCCATCGAAAGGAATTTCTGGCGCTGTTGCCGGGGATGATCATCTACATATGACAGGTTCCTAATCACAAATCTCATATCTTCGCAATTTACATTATTTGCCATTTGCCTTTCGTTTTCCTCTCCCCCACTTCACAAAAATTTTCCGTTTTATTTGCCCTCTTTTTTGTTCGCTGTTTTCTTGCCGAATCTGTTTTTGAGTGCGATCTTATTGTGTAGTCATCATGGCTCAAGAGAACACCAAGTTGTGTGATTTCTCAAATACCAACAACAATGATTTTATTGGCACTCCACTTGCTCCTCCCGCCACTAGTGCGGAGTCTTGTGATATTAATACTGCTTTGCTGAATCTTGTTATGAAAGATCAATTTTTCGGTACTCCTAATGAGGATGCCGGGCCCCATCTTAATACCTTCATGGAATTATGCGATATGCAAAAGGAAAAAGATGTGGACAATTATATTGTGAAGATGAAATTATTTCCTTTTTCTTTGCGTGATTCTGCAAAAAATTTGGTTTTCTTCTTTGCCTCGTAATAGTATCGATTCTCGGAATAAGTGCAAAGATGCTTTTTATCACTAAGTATTTTCTGCCCGCAAAAATTATTTCCCTTAGAACCCAGATCATGAATTTGAGGAAACTTGAACATGATCATGTTGCACAATCTTGGGAAAGGATGAAAATGATGCTAACGAATTGCCCAACTCATGGGTTAAATCTTTGGATGATCATACAAAAAATTTATGCAAGATTGAATTTTGTTTCTCGTAATCTTTTAGATTCCGCCGCGGGTGGTAATTTTATGGAAATTGCTTTGCGTGAAGCCACCAAATTTCTTGATAATATTATGGCAAATTATTCGCAATGGCATACCGAAAGAGCTCCTACTAGTAAAAAAATTTAATTCGGTCGAAGAAATTTCTTCTTTGAGTGAAAAATTTGATGCTCTTATGAAATTGGTTTCTAGTAAAAGTGCTCCTATTGATTTCAATGATATGACTTTGTCTACTTTGATTGAGCAAAATAGTGATGCCGTAGATGTGAATTTTATCTCGTGAAGCAATTTCAATAACAATGCTTATAGAGGTAATTTTAATCCTAGGCCTTGTCCTAGTAATTCTTCTAATAATTATGGTAATTCCTATGGAGATACTTCTTATAATAATAATAGGAACACCTATGATCTTGAGAATATATTAAAGAATTTATCAACACGCAAAAAGTTTCCAACACTACCATAGAAGAAAAGTTGAATAAGATTGATGATTTGTCTAGAAGTGTTGATAGAATTTCTAGTGATGTAGAAAATCTCAAGATGAAATTTT
This sequence comes from Triticum aestivum, assembly GCF_018294505.1. NCBI lineage: Eukaryota > Viridiplantae > Streptophyta > Magnoliopsida > Poales > Poaceae > Triticum > Triticum aestivum. The sequence goes on from NC_057803.1 coordinate 100,975,024, forward strand.
TTGTGCCTATAGTTGAGGAATCAATTAAAGCTCTTTATGTTTCTATGGATGAAAGTAAGAAAAGAACCGCTATGCTTAGAGCTAAAAGAGAATTTTTAGAAAAAGCGTTTTCTAGTGATTATTTCCGTAAAAGTGATGAAGATCTTAAAGTAATTGGTGTTTCTTCTATTGATTCCTTATTTAGTAAAGTTAAGATTGATGAAAAAGGTATTGTAGAAGAGTCAACTTTAGTTAGAAGGCGTCCCGATATTTCGGAGGATGAAAATTTTGTTGAGAAAATTGATAAAAGTGGGTTTGAAGAGGACAAAACTTTAACTAGTGATGTGCTCACTCTTTTGGATTAAAAAGACTTTAATTATGATAGTTGCTCTTTGATTGATTGTATTTCTTTGTTGCAATCCATGATAAATTCACCCCATGCTTATGAACAAAATAAGACTTTTACTAAACAAATTGTTGGTGCTATGATGAAAGCCTTAGAAGAAAAATTGGAATTAGAAGTTTCAATTCCTAGAAAATTGCATGATGAATGGGAACCTACTATCAAAGTCAAGATTAAAAATTATGAGTGTTTTGCTTTGTGTGACTTGTGTGCTAGTGTTTCTACAATTCCGAAATCTCTATGTGATGTGCTTGGTCTTACCGACATTGAAGAGTGTTCTTTGAATTTGCACTTGGCGGATTCCACTATTAAAAAACCTATGGGAAGAATTAATGATGTTCTTATTCTTGCAAATAGGAATTATGTGCCCATAGATTGATTGATATTGATTGCAATCCGTCTTGTCCAATTATTCTTGGTAGACCGTTTTTACGCACTATCGGTGCCGTGATTGATATGAAAGAGGGCAATATTAAGTTCCAATCTCCTTTGAGGAAGGGTATGGAACACTTCCCTAGAACAAGAATTAGACCACCATATGAATCAATCATGAGGGCATCTTATGGATCTAGAACCAAAGATGACAAAACTTAATCCTTGCTTTATGCCTAGCTAAGGGCGTAAAACTATAGCGCTTATTGGGAGGCAACCCAATGAATAATTTTTATTTTTGCTTTTTTTGCTTTCTGTTATTGAGTGTTAGCACAATTATGCTACTGTTATGATTGTGTTTTTTGTGTTTTAATTAGTGTTTGTGCCAAGTAAAGCCTTTAGGATCTTCTTGGGTGATAGTTGTTTGATCTTGCCAAAAAATAGAAACTTTTGTGCTCGCAAAAATAATTTCCATTTTTAACCAGAGAGCGATAAAATACCAGTTCCTTTTGCAGTAGATTAATATACAAATTTCCCAGGTCTTCCTAATTTTTCAGAGTTTTGGAGTTACAGAAGTATTCTAAATATGCAGATTGCCACAGATTGTTCTGTTTTTGACATATTCTGTTTTCTTTGCGTTGTGTGCTTGTTTTGATGATGCTATGGTTTTCTTTGATGAGTTTTTGCCATAGAAAAGTTGGAATGCAGTAGATATAATGCAAGAAAAAAAATTAATTGGTTTACTACAACACTTATAGTAGTGATTTGTTTCTTATACTAACAGATCTCACAAAGGCTTTTGTTGAGTTTTGTGTGATTGAAGTTTTCAAGTTTTCGGTTATCTTACGATTGATCAAGGAATAAGGAGTAAGAAGAGACTAAGCTTGGGGATGCCCTGGCATCCCAAGCTATTATCCAAAATAGAGCAAGCAACTAATCTTGGGGATGCCCCCAAGTGGCATCCCCTCTTTCTTCTAACGACCATCGGTATTTTACTCGAAGCTATATTTTTATTTGTCACATACTATGTGTTTTGCTTGGAGCGTCTTGTATGATATGAGTCTTTGCTTGTTTTATTTTGTGTTTTTAGTCTTGATCCCTTGCTGGACACACTATTTGAGGGAGCCAAAATTATGTCACGGCCTATTAAAATTGCTCTCTATGCTTGACTTAAATTTTTATGAGCTATGGATTTTCTCTAGTGCTTGACTTATATATTTTTGAGCACGGTGTGCTTTAGTATTTTTGAAGAAATGCTCTATTGCTTCACTTAGATTTATTTGAGAGTCAGTAAAAATTTAAAGAAATTCTTTCTTGCTTCACTTAAATTAATTTGAGAGAAAGAAATGTTTTGCTCATGATATTCACTTATATTTGTTGGAGCTTGTCAAAAGCAACACATGAAAATTAGTCCCAAAGTGATAGATATCCAAGAAGGATATAATAAAAACTTTCATGAAGATCATTGGACAAAATAAACTTGATTCTTAGTAATAGTTTTGAGATATGATGATGTGATATGTGAGTCATCTTGATGAGTAATTATGTTTTAGTAAGAATATTGGTGTTAAGGTTTGTGATTTCCTATGCAAGCACGGAAGTCAATAGTTATGCAATGAAATTATATCCTACTTTTGGTGCATTATTCAGTGTTAATTATGCTTAATGCTCCCTTATGAGATTATTCGTTTCTTGGTTTGGCCACTTCTCAATCTTTTGCTAGCCTTCATTTTGCACTAAGTATGATCACTACTTGGCAACCAAAATCCTTTAAACCAGTTTTGCCACATGAGTCCACCATATCTACCTATATGCGGTATTGTTTTGCCGTTCTAAGCAAATTTGTATGTGCCATCTCTAATATTCAAAATAAATTTCTCTTTTGTGTGCTCGTACTGCTCGCGAGGCCGTGAGGGGTGGCTAATATTTTCCATGCCAGATGTGTTATTCTCACGATGAGTGTTTATTCACTTGTCATTGCACAAGAGTAAGGCAACAGTATTAGGGATGCCCAGTCCTGAAATGAAAAATGAATTTACTTTATGCTGTCAAATGATAAATTCCTTGGAAAGTATTGGTATGGAATTAGGCACCCGTGGATACGGTTAGCCATGGAAAGTGAAAGTATGGTGGAAAAAGGAATAAAATTTATTTTCTGTTTGGGAACCGCCTATGATATATCTAGCATGGAAAGTGTTGGGAACTCTAAGTCGTTTTCGTTGGTGGGAAAAGTATGCCTCTCAAAATGTTTTTATCTCTCAATTTTCACTTTGAGCTCTGGCGCCTCTACAAATCCCTACTTCCCTCCATGAAGGGCCTTTCTTTTACTTTATGCAATTTTTATTTTTGAATTTGAGTCTCCATCTTCTCTTATAAAATCACCAACTAGGAGGGGCTATGATCGTACTTGAGCATTGGGTGTAGTCAATATGCGAGTGTGTTTCATGAATGGATCAATGATTGAGCATGATGGGCTAGGGATAGCTTATTTTAGCATTGATATTTTGAAAGACATGGTTGCTTGTGCTTGAGTATTTGAGTTATCATGTCAAAACTAGACTATTGCTTTGAACAATATAAAAGTCCAAATGTCCATGCTATAAAGAAAATAATATGATATGACATGTTAGGCAGCATTCCACGTCAAAAATTCTGTTTTTATCATTTACCTACTCGAGGACGAGCAGGAATTAAGCTTGGGGATGCTGATACGTCCCCAACGTATCTATAATTTTTGATTGTTCCTTGTTGTTATATTATCAATCTTGGATGCTTTATAATCATTTTATATAATTTTTGGTACCCTATTGACATAGTGCCAAGTGCCAGTTGCTGTTTTTGCTTGTTTTTTACATCGCAGATAATCAATACCAAACGGAGTCCAAACACAATGAAACTTTTTGTGGATTTTTTTGGACTAGAAGACACCCAATGGACCAAAGAAGCGCCTGGGGGGGTGCTCCGAGGGGAGCACAACCCACCAGGGCGCGCCTGGGGGCTCAGGCGTGCCCTGGTGGGTTGTGCCCACCTCTGGTGCCCCCGGACCGCCTGTTTGCTCTATAAATACCCCAATATTCCGGAAACCCTAGAGGAGTCAACGAAAATCAATTCTAGCCGACGCAGACTCCAGAACCACCAGATCCAATCTAGACACCACCACGGAGGGGTTCACCACTTCCATTGGCGCCTCTCCGATGATGCGTGAGTAGTTCTTTGTAGACCTTCGTGTTCGTAGTTAGTAGCTAGATGGCTTCCTCTCTCTCATTTGATTCTCAATACAATGGTCTCTTGGAGATCCATATGATGTAACTCTTTTGCGCTGTGTTTGTTGGGATCCGATGAACTTTGAGTTTATGATCAGATCTATCTCTTTTTATCCATGAAAGTTATTTGAGTTTCTTTGATCTCTTATATGCATGATTGCTTATAGCCTCGTATTTCTTCTCCAATATTTGGGTTTTGTTTGACCAACTTTATCTATTTATCTTGCAATGGGAAGAGGTGCTTTGTAGTGGGTTCGATCTTACAGTGCTTGATCCCAGTGACAGAAGGGGAACCGACACGTATGTATCGATGCTACTAAGGATAAAACGATGGGGTCTATTTCTACATAAATAGATCCTCTCTACATCATGTCATCATTCTTATTGCATTACTCCGTTTCTCCATGAACTTAATACACTAGATGCATGTCGATGTGTGGAGTAATAGTAGTAGATGCAGGTAGGAGTCGGTCTAGTAATCTTGGACGTGATGCCTATATAATGATCATTTCCTAGATATCATCATGAGTATTTGAAGTTCCATCAATTGCCCAACAGTAATTTGTTCACCCACCGTTTGCTATTTTTCTCGAGAGAATCCACTAGTGAAACCTACGGCCCCCGGGTCTCTTTCTCATATTATTTGCCTTCGCGATCTATTTTATTTGCCTTTTATTTTCAGATCTATTAAACCCAAAAATAAAAAATACATTGCTGCAATTTATTTTATTTGGTGTTCGATCTATCAATATTTACAACTCTCTCACGTCTGTTTGCGAATTTGTGGCACCGTTACCCGAAAGGGATTGACAACCCCTTTTACACGTCGGGTTGTGAGTATTTGTTATTTGTGCGTAGGTACTGTTTACGTGTTGTTGCTTGGTCCTCCTACTGGTTCGATAACCTTGGTTTCATATCTGAGGGAAATACCTACCGCCCACTGTGCTGCATCATCCCTTCCTCTTTGGGGAAATACCGACGTAGCTTCAAGCCGCCATCAGCGGGCCGACCCATTGAAAGCCGGTTAACGACATGTTTGCATATAGCTGATACATCTCCAATGTACCTATAATTTTTGATTGTTCCATGCTATTATATTATCTGTTTTGGATGTTTAATGGGCTTTAATATGCTCTTTTATATTCTTTTTGGGACTAACCTATTAACTGGAGGCCTAGTGCCAGTTTCTGTTTTTTTGCCTATTTTAGAGTTTTGCAGAAAAGGAATACCAAATGGAGTCCAACGGAATGAAACCTTCACGAGGATCTTTCTTGGACCAAAAGCAATCCAGAAGACTTGGAGTCAAAGTATGGAACTCCACGAGGAAGCCACGAGGCAGGAGGGCGCGCCTAGGGGGGTAGGCGCGCCCCCACCCTCGTGGGCCCCTTGTAGCTCCACCGACGTACTTCCTTCACCTATATATATACTCTTATACCCTAGAAACATTAGGGAGAGCCACAAAACCACTTTTCCACCGCGGCAACATTCTGTACCCGTGAGGTCCCATCTTGGGGCCTTTTCCGGCGATCTGCCGAAGGGGGAATTGATCACGGAGGGCTTCTACATCAACACCATTGCCTCTCCAATGAAGCGTGAGTAGTTTACTATAGATCTTCAGGTCCATAGTAATTAGCTAGATGGCTTCTTCTCTCTCTTTGATTCTCAATACGAAGTTCTCCTTGATGTTCTTGGAGATCTATTTGATGTAATACTCTTTTGCGGTGTGTTTGTCAAGATCCGATGAATTGTGGATTTATCAACAAGATAATCTATGAATATTATTTGGTTCTTCTCTGAATTCTTATATGCATGATTTGATATCTTTGAAGTCTCTTCGAATTATTGGTTTAGTTTGGCCTACTTGATTGATCTTTCTTGCAATGGGAGAAGTGCTTAGCTTTGGGTTCAATATTGCGGTGTCCTTTCCTAATGACTGTAGGGGCAGCAAGGCATGTATTGTATTGTTGCCATCGAGGGTAAAAAGATGGGGTTTATATCATATTGCTTGAGTTTATCCCTCTACATCATGTCGTCTTGCTTAATGCGTTACTCCGTTCTTATGAACTTAATACTCTAGATGCATGCTAGATAGCGGTCGATGTGTGGAGTAATAGTAGTAGATGCAAAATCATTTCGGTCTACTTGACATGGACGTGATGCCTATATTCATGATCATTGCCTTAGATATCTTCATAACTATGCGCTTTTCTATCAATTGCTCGGTAGTAGTTTGTTCACCCACCGTAATACATGCTATCTTGAGAGAAGCCACTAGTGAAACCTATGGCCCCCGGGTCTCTTTCCTATTATATCACATCTCTTTTATTTACATCACATCTCATTTACTATTTTTCAATCTTTACTTTCCAATCTATACAACAAAAATACCAAAAATATTTACTTTACTATCTCTATTAGATCTCACTTTTGCGAGTGACCTTGAAGGGATTGACAACCCCTTTATCGCGTTGGTTGCAAGGTTCTTGATTGTTTGTGCAGGTACTAGGTGACTTGTGCGTTGTCTCCTACTGGATTGATACCTTGGTTCTCAAAACTGAGGGAAATACTTACGCTACTTTGCTACATCACCCTTTCCTCTTCAAGGGAAAACCAATGCATGCTCAAGAGGTAGGAATAGCCCATTTACGGCCGAGGTACGCCCGACCCATTATGGCCTTTCCGAATTCAACCCATTAGGCTCATGTGGGTTGTCCAATATGATTCAAGCCCATTGACACTTTCGGTGTTGGAAATATGCCCTAGAGGCAATAATATTGTATTATTATATTTACATATTCATAATTAAGAGTTTATATATTCTATGATATAACTGCTATGATCCTGCAATATGTGATTCAATGGAAAACTCATATGCATGTGTGGAATGATAAACGGTGAAAATAGATTCCTAGTCTTGCCTCTAAGACTAGCTCAAGTGTTGTTAGTGATCAGGTTTTGCGGATCTTAGGGTATCGTTAAGTGTAATGATAGTCCAAAACAACTTTGAGAATATGACGTTGGAAGAATGATCACATTGAATCAAGCCAAACTTGTTTGTTATACTTTGAGATACGATCTCAAAAGTTAATTGTTATAACACGGAGAGTTAATGTGTGATTAATATGTCCATTTTGCATCATGTTTTACTACTATTATTTATAATGTTTTTGGTTATTATTTCACTTTATGATGCAATTATAATGCCCTTTCTCTCTTAATATGTAATATTTACATGGAGAGGGAAATTACCGGCAGCTGGAATTCTAGACCTAAAAGCTACAACAGAGATACCTATTCTACAGAGCTCGAAATGACCGAAACATCACAAAGATTTTTTATTGAATATAAAAAAAAATACTGGAGCAAAGAAATACCAGAGGGGGCCATTAGTTACTCACAAGGCAATAGGGCGCCCCCTGATGCCTTGTGGGGCCCATAGCTGGCCTCCGGTGCCCATCTTTTGCTATATGAGGGATTTTGCCCTAGAAAAATAAATAAGAGGAGGACTTTCGGGATGAAGCACCGTTGTCTCGAGGCGGAACCTGGGCAGGAGCACTTTTGCTCTCTGGCGGAGCGATTCCGCCGGGGATACTTCCCCCCAGGAGGGGGAAATCGAAGCCATCGACATCACCAATGATCCTCTCATTGTGGAGGACCAATCTGTTGGATATATGGCCTAGAGGCAATCATGTATGATGATATTTCCTATGTGTTTATGAATAAATATAGTCCTTAGACATTATCAATGATTTGTATCAACAAGTACGTGACTTGTTTGTGGGACTATAATTGTATGATGACTATTCTAAAAGGTCCCTAGTTGACAGGGTTGTGTGGACGCGCAACCAACTAGACTAGCATATGACACAGTGGATGATATGTCTCCAACATATCTATAATTTTTTATTGTTCCATGCTATTATATTATCTATCTTGGATGTTTTACATGCATTTATATGCTATTTTATATCATTTTTTGGGACTAACCTATTAACCTAGTGCCCAGTGCCACTTGCTGTTTTTTCCTTGTTTTTGTCTTTTACAGAAAATCAATACCAAATGGAGTCCAAACGGAACGAAACATTTTGACGATTTTTCTTGGACAACAAGACACCTACGAAACTTTGGGAAGAGGCCATAAGACCCATGAGGGGGCCACAAGCCCTAGGGGCACGCCCCAAGTCTTGTGGCCCCCCGTGGCTCTCCTAACACTAATCTCTACTATATAACTACCCAAATATTCCCCTTACGTTAGGGGCACACCAAAAAAACTTTTCCGCCACCGCAAGCTTCTATTCTCGTGAGATCCCATTTCTGGGCCTTTTCCGGCACTCCGCCGGAGGGGGATTCAATCACAGAGGGCCTCTACACCAACCTTGCTGCCCTTCTGATGATGTGTGAGTAGTTTACCACGGACCTAAGGGTCTATAGCTATATGGCTTCTTCTCTCTCTTTTATCTTCAATACAATGTTCTCCTCGATGTTCTTGGAGATCTACTCGATGTAATCTTCTTTTGCAGTGCATTTGTTGAGATCCCACGAATTGTGGATTTATGATCATATTATCTATGAATATTATTTGAGTCTTCACTGAAGTCTTTTATGCATTATTAAGATAGCTTTTTATTTCTCTTCGATCTATCGATTTGGTTTGGCCAACTAGATTGGTTTTTCTTGCAATGGGAGAGGCTCTTTGTGATGGGTTCAATCTTGCGGTGTCCTCACCCAGTGACAGTAGGAGTATTGAGGCACGTATTTGTATTGTTGATGTTTTTTTTACCATATTGATTGGATCTATCCCTCATCATCATGTCATCTTGCTTAAGGCATTACTCCGTTCCTATGAACTTAATACTCTAGATGCATGCTGGATAGCGGTCCATGTGTGGAGTAATAGTAGTAGATGCAAGCAGGAGTCGGTCTACCTGTCACGGACGTGATGCCTATATTCATGATCATTGCCTTAGATATCATCATAACTTTGGACTTTTCTATCAATTGCTCAACAATAATTTGTTGACACACCGTATGCTTTCTTCAAGAGAGAAGCCTCTAGGGAAACCCGCTACCTCTTGAGCACTGCGTTGGTTTTCTCCGAAGAGGAAGGGATGATGCAGCAAAGTAGTGTAAGTATTTCCCTCAGTTTTTGAGAACCAAGGTATCAATCTAGTAGGAGGCTACACACGAGTCCCTCGCACCTGCACAAAACAAATAAATCCTCGCAACCAACGTGATAAGGGGTTGTCAATCCCTACACGGCCACTTACGAGAGTGAGATCTGATATATATGATAAGATAATATTTTTGGTATTTTTGTGATAAAGATGCAAAGTAAAATAAAAGCAAAGTAAAAAAGCAAAGGAAATAACTAAGTAGTAGGAGATTAATATGATGAATGTCGGTGTCAAAACCGGCGGATCTCGGGTAGGGGGTCTCGAACTATGCGTCTAAGGCAGATGGTAACAGGAGGCAGGGGACACGATGTTTACCCAGGTTCGGGCCCTCTTGATGGAGGTAATACCCTACGTCCTGCTTGATTGTTCTTGATGATATGAGTATTACAAGAGTTGATCTACCACGAGATCAAATAGGCTAAACCCTAGAAGCTAGCCTATGGTATGATTGTCTGTTGTCCTACGGACTAAACCCTCCGGTTTATATAGACACCGGAGGGGGCTAGGGTTACACAAGGTCGGTTACAAAGGAGGAGATACACATATCCGTATTGCCTAGCTTGCCTTCCACGGCAAGTAGAGTCCCATCTGGACACAGGACAAAGTCTTCAATCTTGTATCTTCATAGTCCAACAGTCCGGCCAAAGGATATAGACCGGCTGTTTGGAGACCCCCTAATCCAAGACTCCCTCAATAGCCCCTGAACCAGGCTTCAATGACGATGAGTCTGGTGCGCAGTATTGTGTTCGGCATTGCAAGACGGGTTCTTCTCCAAATCTTGAATATCTGTTAAGTAGTGTCCGGCTCCCATAAATGTTGGACTTCTTGGCTTCTGTGCCCAATAAGGGCCATCTTCCACGCGTTGAGTGAATGTGAGGAGCCAGGGCGTTTTTACATTCGCCCCCCTAGCCAGGTAAATAAATTGTCTATTAAAGGGATGGGGATTCTTAGATCCAATCCACACCATCCTCCCACGACGAGTATCCATCGGAGTGGACTCGGAAAAAATCCATTCCAACATGGCCGACCACCACAGCTCGTCCTCCCGCCCCCGTAGCCCTAAGCCCGGTGATTGGGAGAGGTGTTCTGTCCCGCACAGTCGATTAGTAGAGCTGCAGACTCAGGGATTTCTCCCTCCAGCGTATATGGTCCCCGTCCGAGCCGGGCTCGCCACTTATAATGGAGGGGAGCAAGCGGAGAGCTTCCCTAGCCCCTCTAAGGGGGAGCGGCTATGCCTCGTCCCTTAATTACTAAGGGGACTCGGATTTCCAATTCATCCATTCCTCCGCGGGCTTCTGGAGTTCTACGGCCTCCAACTGCATAATTTCACCCCTGCTTCCATACTTCACATCACCGGTTATGTTGCTCTTTGTGAGCTGTTTCTGGGCTGCGAGGCTCATTTCGAGCTGTGGAAGAGGTTATTTTGCCTTGTGTCCCGCACACAGAAGGGGTCACTTTATCAGGTGGGCGAAGCCGAAATATGGCGCATCGCCGAGACCGGATACCTATCCGGCACTCCGAAAAAGACGTCCGAAGACTGGCCTTCAGAGTGGTTTTATATGGAGGATGTCCCCCTTCCAGACCCTGTTCGGCGGGGTCTTCCTAAGTTCAACAATGCTCCTTTGAAGAAATGCCGAAGCTGGCTCCCACGGAGTCCCTAGGAGGAAGACAACGGAGAAGTCCTTTACCTGATGAACCGGATTAAAGCGCTGGCTCAATCAGGTTTGACAATAATCGAGGTTATGTCAATATGCATAATGCGGGGAGTGCAGCCACTTCAATATCGAGGGCACCCCCTGTGGTGTTTTAACGGGGAAGACGATGCCACCCGTTGCGGGCGTAAGGGACCGGACTCCGCTGCTGCTTTAGCAAAAATTCTGTCCGAGTTGTTCAAGGGAGAGGAAGAGGAGTTCATCCGTATCAAGCCACAGGATGGATTCTCCATGTACAACCCTCCAAGCTGGGTGAGTTATACCTCTTTACTCCCATTCTTCCCGCATTCTTCGTCGTAGGTACTCACCTTGCCATTTTATGGCAGGAACTACGAAAAGCTGTAAGGGAGGTCATCAACCCATCTCCACAACCAGAGGACCCTGGCTGGGCCCTCGGTCCCGGACTCGAAGAGGATCCGGACATATTCGTGGAGCTGATAGACAGGCAATTCTATCAATTGAGTTGCGATGACGCCATGGTGGCCATAACGACCGACTATCCCGGACTGCTCCCTGCGTCGCACGTAGGAAAAACCAAAATCCCAACTCCAAAAATAGGATCCCCTTTTAGACACTTCACCTACCGTACACATATGGTGTTTTATAGGGAAGGCATTCAGGATGCCGTGCCGAACCCGCAGCAACTCGCCAAGAAGAGGCACCGAAGCCGGGTAGGCCAAAAAGGAAGGCGGTCAGGACGGAGACGCTGGCGCAGAGGTATGACACAAAACCTCGCTCCGTGGTTGTCGTCTTTCTCAAAATGTAATGACGTCCATGTTTCTTTAATAGAAAAAACGCTCGCCGGACTATATCCGGAGAGGCTGCTGATCACGCCTCCACCAGTCGGGCTCCAGGGCCGGACATAGAGGCGGAAGCCAACATGGGGCGGACGCCGGATGCTCCTCCTATAGAGAATGCGGATGGACTATTCGCTACAAATTCAGAAGTGGAGAGCGCCATGAATCACAGGCGTCGCCGGGCCGTACTCCGTGACGCTTGTTTCTCGCCAGAGGCATTTGATGCCTTCAATTCCGGCGACGCGTACATCTATGCTGCTCAAAATGGTCTAGCCAGAGCCACGGACCAGTATGTAAGGGATATACGGGTAAGCAAATCTGACGATTATATGTATCAGTAGCCCCTAAGACTTGAAACAGTTGACGCAACTGATTTAAGGATCATTATTTGTGCAGGTTCTTACGGAGAAGAATTCCCAATTGTCTCAAGAGCTGGACGAGTGCAAGGCCCAGCTTGAAGCCGCTGTTGCCGCATTGAAGGAGTCCAAAAAGGGTCCCCCTGGTAACTCTTTTGTCTATTGCAAAGAATATGGGTACCAGGTAGTATGCGGCATGTATGCACACCTAACAATAGATGTTGCAGGTGGCCCCGGAGTGAATCCGGATGCCATGGAGGCGGATACGACACGTGATGATCGACAACGAAATGCTGGTGAGCGCATGCTGACGTGAGTCAGGCAGGAGAAAAATGATCTCCAAGACGCCAATATCCGGCTGGGCATGGAACTGAAGGATGTCCGAGCCTAGCTTGCGGACTCCGTGAAGGAGAATAAACGGCTTCGGCGCGACATTTTTAGTAAGTGCTTGAACGAACTTTTTGAAGGAGTTTAGCGAAGAAGCCTGCTAACAGCGTTATGTCTGCAGGTATGCTGACGGGTCGTCCCGCGGAGGAGATGCCCGGGTCTTCAGGTGATCTTCTACCAGAGCTCTCACAACTGCACGAACAAGTTCGGCAGGTGATGCAGGGTATTGCCCAAGCCTTGTGGCCATCCGCGTCCCCTCCAGGAGGCATGGGGGGAGCTTATAGAGAAGCTCAAGGGAGCGCGGCGGCGCTTCCAATTATGGAAGATATCAGCCTGCCGACAAGGTGCAAGGGAAGCCTGGTCTATGGTGAAGACACGATATACCAAGGCTGACCCAAACCACATGGCCGAGGTCGGACTTGTGGGGCCCGATGAGAAAGAGATCCCCGTCAGTTTAGTGTATGATCAAGTAGAATTAGCCGCAAAGTATTCCCAACAGGATTGTAGGCTAGACAGCCTGTTGGATGGTATAGAGGAAGAATTTAATCAGTCTTAGCAACTGTGTACTTCAAGTGACATATGTAACGTCGCTAGCCGGATTGTAAATCATTTGTCATGGCGGACCTTTTCGCTTCGACCTCTGGACCCGATAGTTCGGAGTGTATCCGAATACCCACTCGGTTATGTAAAAACCGGGTTATGCATGGAAACCAGGCGTAGGGGTCATAAGTGCTTGAACAGACAAGTACCCAACTAGCTATGTTATATTACATGGATAGTAAGAAACATCTTCCAGGGAGAATAGTTCTGTTAAGGGTTCCTTTCCCTGGGTATGCATGCCCTAATGTGCATGTCCGAACTGCGAGACGCAGGCTAAAAACATCTGGGGGCGTGTAGTAAATTAAATGAAAGTCGTCTTTTATTCACCGACCGAATATTCCCTTAAGAACGCTAGCTTTCGGCTTCAGCCAGTCTGAGGTACACGTCCGGCTGACCCGACAGTAACAATCGCAGAGGTGCTCCCCTTATGCCCTAGCTGAATTAACGGGAACGTAGGGCATAAATACAAGAGCCAGGCAACCCAGCTTGGACAAAACTTAAGTCATATCGATGCATATAATGGCGAAAAAAGGTACATGCGGAAGAATAACACATGTGCGGGGCATAAAGCCTGGAAAGATAATTAGATTAAGCTTCTGTATAAGAAGCCCCCAGGTATATTGAGCGTGGTTAGCGCGTCAAGATTGTGTAACCAAGACACAAGTTTAGCCCTTTAGGGCCTTGAAGAGGAAAAAGAGAAAGAAAGAGAGAAAAAACAGATGCACAAAAAATTGATGGAGGTAAGGAGACGAACATAGAGTCCGGCGCTAGGCGTAGAATCTTCGGAGTCTGGCTGCGTTCCATGGGTTTGGCTCGAGTCGGTTATTCGATGCATCCCGCAGATGGTACGCTCTGCCGGTCAGAACCTGGTCGATAATGAAGGGACCTTCCCATTTGGGCATGAGCTTGTTCTTTTTCTTCTCCGGCAGGCGTAGAACCAGTTCGCCAACGTTATAGGTTTTGGCCCGCACTTCTCTGCTTTGATACCTTCGAGCCTGTTGCTGATAGAATGCGGAACGGGCTTTTGCCACGTCGCTCTCCTCCTCCGGGGCATCCAAACTGTCCTGCCGATCGAGATCGGCCTCTCTTTCTTCATACATGCGCACTCGAGGTGAGTCATGAATAATGTCGCAAGGCAGCACCGCCTCAGCGCCGTACACCACAAAAAACGGTGTGTATCCGGTAGTGCAATTCGGCGTGGTCCGCAGCCCCCATAGTACAGAGTCGAGCTCCTCTACCCAATGAGTGTCTGATTCCTTTAAGGACCGCACTAATATGGGTTTAATGCCGCTCATGATAAGACCATTCGCTCGTTCGACTTGACCGTTAGTTTGCGGATGATAGACAGAAGCATAATCTAGCTTGATGCCCATGTTGCTGCACCAAAATTTCACCTCGTTGGCTGTAAAGTTCATGCCGTTGTCAGTGATGATGCTGTGGGGGATGCCATAACAGTGTACAACCCCGGATATGAAGTCTATCACCGGTCCGGATTCAGCCATTTTGACAGGCTGGGCTTCTATCCATTTGGTGAATTTATCCACCATGACCAATAAGTATTTTTTCTTATGGGTTCCCCCTTTGAGGGGTCCGACCATATCAAGCCCCTAGACCGCAAAGGGCCAAGTAATGGGGATTGTTTGGAGGGCGGTAGGTGGCATGTGGCTTTGGTTTGCAAAAAGCTGGCAACCGACACAATGTTGTACCAGATGCTGTGCATCTGCCCGGGCCGTCGGCCAATAAAAACCTGTATGGAAGGCCTTGCTTACAAGGGCCCAGGCTGCAGCGTGGTGGCCGCCGAGTCCGGCATGGATTTCTGCCAAAAGCTTCCGTCCTTCCTCTTCGGAGATGCACCTTTGAAGGACTCCGGTTGTGCTTATCTTATAAAGCTCTCCTTCGTGGACCTTGTAGGCTTTAGATAGCCACACTATGCAACACGCCTCATTTTGGTCCTCGGGTAGTTCCTGCCTAGTTAGGTAGGCTAGGAATGGTTCTTTCCACGGGGCGATGACGGCCATTATCACGTGGGCTGAAGGTGTTATTTCGGTGGCAGAGCCTCCGATTGTGTCAGAGTGTTCGGTACCTGGGGTTGTGGCCGGGTCCGGACTATTTTTGCCGGTGTCCCCTTCCCATACCACGGATGGTTTAAACAGTCTTTCTAGGAAGATGATCGGTGGGACAGGGTCACGTTTAGCGCCGATACGGGCAAGGATGTCCGCCGCCTGGTTGTTTTCCCGAGCCACATGGTGGAATTCAAGCCCCTCGAACCGAGCTGACATTTTGAGGACGGTGTTGCGATATGCCGCCATTTTCGGATCATTGGCATCGAAGTCTCCATTTATTTGGGATATTGCGAGGTTCGAGTCCCCACGCACCTCTAGGCATTGGATGCCCATGGAGACTGCCACCCGGAGGCCGTGTAATAGGGCCTCATATTTGGCTGCGTTATTGGAGTCAGTGTATAGTATTTGGAGTACGTATTGCACTGTATATCCGGTGGGGGACGTCAGGATGACGCCAGCCCCCAGACCAGCCAGCATTTTAGAGCCGTCGAAGTGCATGATCCAATTAGAGTATGCGCTATACTCTTTAGGGAGTTCGGCTTCCGTCCATTCGGCGACGAAATCGGCCAATACTTGCGACTTAATGGCTCGCCGTGGTTTGTATGTTATGTCGAACGGGAGGATCTCGATGGCCCATTTGGCAATCCGGCCCGTGGCATCGCGGTTGTTTATTATGTCATTGAGTGGTACTTCGGAGGCCACCGTGATTGAACACTCTTGAAAGTAGTGTTGTAATTTCCGGGATGCCATGAATACCGCGTATGCTATCTTTTGATAATGTGGGTACCGTGATTTGCATGGAGTGAGGACGGTGGATACATAATATACCAGCTTTTGAAGTGGGAATTTATGTCCGTCCATCTCTCGTTCGACGACGAGCACTACGCTTACAACTTGATGAGTTGCCGCTATATATAATAGCATTGGTTCGCCAACAGTTGGCGCGGCCAAGATTGGGTTGGTGGCCAGGATGGCTTTTATTTCTTGAAGTCCGGCCGTGGCTGCGTCCGTCCACTCGAAGTGTATGGTGCGCCGAAGAAGGCGATAAAGGGGAAGTGCCTTTTCTCCTAATTGGGAGATAAAGCAGCTTAAGGCCGCCACACATCCAGTTAATTTCTGGATTTTCTTGAGGTTAGTTGGGGTATCCAACTAAGACAGAGCTCGGATTTTAGCCGGATTTGCTTCAGTTCCTCTACCGGAGACGATGAAGCCCAGGAGCTTTCCGGCGGGAATGCCGAAAACGCATTTTTCCGGATTGAGCTTAATGTCGTATGTTTGGAGATTGGTGAACGTGATCCTCAAGTCGTCTATTAAAGAGTCGACGTGTCTGGTTTTAATGACCACATCATCTACATATGCTTCCACAGTCTTACCGATCTGCTTTTCCAGACATGTCTGGATCATGCGCTGATATGTTGCGCCGGCGTTTTTGAGCCCGAAGGGCATTGTGTTAAAACAGAAGGGGCCGTATGGCGTGATAAATGTCGTTGCGGCTTGATCAGACTCCACCATCTTAATCTGGTGGTAACCGGAGTATGCGTCGAGGAAGCACAATGATTCATGTGCTGCGGTAGCATCGATGATTTGTTCGATGCGAGGGAGTGGAAAGGGATCCTTTGGGCAAGCCTTATTAAGGTGTTTGAAGTCGACGCATATGCGCCAAGATTTGTCCTTCTTTGGTACCATCACCAGGTTTGCTAGCCAGTCCGGATGTTTTATTTCTCTAATAAATCCGGCCTCCAGTAGCTTGGCTAGCTCTTCTCCCATGGCTTGTCGCTTAGGTTCAGAGAAATGCCGAAGAGTCTGCTTGACCGGCTTGAATCCTTTTGGGACATTAAGGCTATGCTCAGCCAATCTGAGTGGGATTCCTTGCATGTCTGAAGGATGCCAGGCGAATATGTCCCAATTCTCGCGCAGAAACTCCCGTAGTGCGGCGTCTACAGCGGGGTTTAACTGTGCCCCGATGGATGCTGTTTTTGTGGGGTCCGTTGGATGGACTTGGAATTTGACTATTTCATCTGCTAGTTTAAAGGAGGTGGACTTGGATCTTTTGTCTAGTATCACGTCGTCCCTGTCCACCATGGAGCGCAGCGCGGTTAACTCCTCCGCCAGAAGGGCTTTGGATAATGCTCGAGGGCTAGTGCGGCTGTTTTGTTCTCGGCGCGGAGTGCTATGTCCGGATCACTAACTAGAGTGATGATTCCATTAGGTCCGGGCATTTTGAGCTTCATGTAACCGTAATGGGGTATGGCTTGAAAAACCGTGAATGCCTCCCGCCCTAGAAGGGCGTGGTATCCGCTATTGAACGGGGCCACTTGGAATGTAATTTCTTCGGACCTGTAATTCTCTGGAGTGCCGAATACCACATCAAGTGTGATTTTCCCAGCGCAACGTGCCTCCCGACTAGGGATGATTCCTCGGAAGGTCGTACTGCTTTGCTCAATACGGTTGTTGTCTATTTCCATTTTTTGGAGAGTTTCCTCATAAATGAGGTTTAATCCGTTGCCGCCGTCCATGAGCACCTTAGTGAGCCGAAAGCCGTCCACAATTGGACTGAGGACCAAAGCGGCTTGTGCTCAGGCTGTTCGGAATTTAGGTTCGTCACTGGCATTGAAGGTGATAGCCGTGTCGCTGCATGGATTTATTGCTGCCACGTGGCAGACTTCGGCAAGGCCGCGGAGTGCTCGCTTACGCCTATTATTTGAGGCGAAGGTCTCAAAGACCGTTAATACTGTATTGTTATCCGTGGGAAGGTGCTCTGAGGTATTTTGGGTGAGGAGATCCTCACCGCTTTTGGCCACCTGCCGGAGTACCCAACATGCTCTAAGGCTGTGTGTTGATATGGTATCCGCTGTACTATGGATTTTGCAGGGCCCGTTAAGCCATCCCTCCAATATGGTTCCACGCCCTGTAGTGGGCTTTTGCTTCTTTGTAATTGAGTCGGGCGACTTATGAGAGTGCACCCTTTTAGTCCGTACTGGGGGTTTTGTCAGAGCCGGATTATCCCAAAATTGCGTTTGGGTTTTCCAGGCACTTTCCATCACACAGTATTTCCGTACTATGGCCGCCAAGTTAGCGAAGTGTGCTATGTCACGACGACTTATGGCGTTGATGACTCCCTTGTCCATGCAATTTTTGCAAAAGAACGAAATTGCGTCTTCCTCGCGACAGTCCTTGACCTTGTTCATTACAAGGAGGAATCTGGCCCAATAGTGATGTACTGTCTCTTGGGGCGCTTGCCTGATGTGGGAAAGATCTTTTGTATCTGGGTGGGTGGGTGGATTTAAGTCTAGACCTTGACCCAATCCGTGATCCTGGGGCAGGGGAGTTTCCGATCTTGGAAGTTCGGGTTCCAGGATGTTGCCCTGTGGGTTCGGTATGCGGCCTGATTCTGGATTCAGGTTTAGGGCGGTGTCCTCCCGTGAGCGAGTATCCGTCTCGGGGAGCTCGGGAATCCGGACAGAGAGTTAATGTCCCTCCAACACCGCTATCTGATGGGTGACCGACAGAGAGTTAATATCCCTTTGGTCGGGTTTAAGCCCGATCTGATCGTAGTCCGTAGTGACTCCCAGAGCGCCGATGCAATGCAAGAGCTCGTTCAAAGAGGAGAGCTCCATTGGATCCATCTTCTCAGCAAATTTCGAGCCGATGTGGAGGCTATTTTCGATGACCCGAGAAGTCATTGTCGCCACCGCGGCCGAGCGGGCAGTCATGATGAAGCCGCCTAGTCAGAGAGTTTGGCCTACAGCCAGGGCTCCCCCAGAGGTGATGTTGTCCTTGACAATTAGGCGAGCCATCCTCCTTATGATGACGACACAGTGGAACTCTCAATGAAAGCACCAATGTTGGTGTCAAAACCGGCGGATCTCGGGTAGGGGGTCCCGAACTGTGCGTCTAAGGCGGATGGTAACAGGAGGCAGGGGACACGATGTTTACCCAGGTTCGGGCCCTCTTGATGAAGGTAATACCCTACGTCCTGCCTGATTGTTCTTGATGATATGAGTATTACAAGAGTTGATCTACCACGAGATCAAAGAGGCTAAACCCTAGAAGCTAGCCTATGGTATGATTGTCTGTTGTCCTACGGACTAAAACCCTCCGGTTTATATAGACACCAGAGGGGGCTAGGGTTACACAAGGTCGGTTACAAAGGAGGAGATACACATATCTGTATTGCCTAGCTTGCCTTCCACGCCAAGTAGAGTCCCATCCGGACATGAGACGAAGTCTTCAATCTTGTATCTTCGTAGTCCAACAGTTCGGCCAAAGGATATAGTCCGCCTGTCCGGAGACCCCCTAATCCAGGACTCCCTCAATGAAGATAGACCTGGGGGCCATAGGTTTCTCTAGTGGCTTCTCTCGAGAGCATAAGTATTCTACGGTGGGTGAACAAATTACCGTTGAGCAATTGACAGAATTGAGCATAGTTATGAGAATATCTAGGCATGATCATGTATATAGGCACCACGTCCGAGACAAGTAGACCGACTCCTGCCTGCATCTACTACTATTACTCCACTCATCAACCGCTATCCAGCATGCATCTAGAGTATTTAGCTAATGAAAACAGAGTAACGCCTTAAGCAAGATGACATGATGTAGAGGGATAAACTCATGTAATATGATGAAAACCCCATCTTGTTATCCTCGATGGCAACAATACAATACGTGCCTTGCTGCCCCTACTGTCACTGGGAAAGGACACTGCAAGATTGAACCCAAAGCTAAGCACTTCTCCCATTCCAAGAAAGATCCATCTAGTAGGCCAAACCAAACTGATAATTTGAAGAGACTTGCAAAGATAACCAATCATACATAAAAGAATTCAGAGAAGATTCAAATATTGTTCATAGATAGACTTGATCGTAAACCCACAATTCATCGGTCTCAACAAACACACTGCAAAAAGAAGAGTACATCGAATATTTCTCCACAAGAGAGGGGCAGAACATTGTATTGAGATCCAAAAAGAGAGAAGAAGCCATCTAGCTACTAACTATGGACCCATGATCGATGCCCCCTCCGGCGGAGCTCCGGAACAGGCCCCAAGGATGGGATCTCGTGGATACAGAAAGTTACGGCGGTGGAATTAGGGTTTTGGCTCGATATCTGATCGTTTGGGGGTACATAGGTATATATAGGAGGAAGGAGTACGTCGGTGGAGCAACAGGGGGCCCACGAGGGTGGAGGGCGCGCCTGGGGGGGGGGGGTAGGCGCTCCCCCTACCTCGTGGCCTCCTCTTTTGTGTCTTGGCGTAGGGTCCAAGTCTCCCGGGTCTTGTTCGTTAAGAAAATCACGTTCCCGAAGGTTTCATTCCGTTTGGACTCCGTTTGTTATTCCTTTTCTTCAAAACCCTAAAATAGGCAAAAAACAACAATTCTGGGCTGGGCCTCCGGTTAATAGGTTAGTCCCAAAAATAATATAAAAGTGGATAATAAAGCCTAATAATGTCCAAAACAGTAGATAATATAGCATGGAGCAATCAAAAATTATAGATACGTTGGAGACGTATCAAGCATCCCTAAGCTTAATTCCTGCTCGTCCTCAAGTAGGTAAATGATAAAAACAGAATTTTTGATGCGGAGTGCTACTTGGCATAATTTTAATGTAATTCTTCTTAATTGTGGTATGAATATTCAGATCTGAAAGATTCAATATAAAAGTTTAATATTGACATAAAAATAATAATACTTCAAGCATACTAACAAAGCAATCATGTCTTCTCAAAATAGCATGGCCAAAGAAAGTTATCCCTACAAAATCATATAGTCTGGCTATGATCCATCTTCACCACACAAAATATTTAAATCATGTACAACCCCGATGACAAGCCAAGCAATTGTTTCATACTTTTGGTGCTCTCATACTTTTTCAATCTTCACACAATACATGAGCGTGAGCCATGGATATAGCACTATAAGTGGAATAGAATGGTGGTTGTGGAGAAGACAAAAAGGGAGAAGATAGTCTCACATAAACTAGGCGTATCAATGGGTTGTGGAGATGCCCATCAATAGATAGCAATGTGATTGAGCAGGGATTGCCATGCAACGGATGAACTAGAGCTATAAGTATATGAAAGCTCAACAAAATAAACTAAGTGGATGTGCATCCAACTTGCTTGCCCATGAAGACCTAGGGCATTTTGAGGAAGCCCATCATTGGAATATACAAGCCAAGTTCTATAATGAAAAATTCCCACTAGTATATGAAAGTGATAACATGAGAGACTCTCTACTATGAAGATCATGGTGCTACTTTGAAGCACTAATGTGGTAAAAGGATAGTAACATTATCCCTTCTCTCTTTTTCTCTCATTTTTTTAGTTGGGCCTTTTCTCTTTTTTATGGCCTCTTTTCTTTCTCTTTTTTTTGTCCGGAGTCTCATCCCGACTTGTGGGGGAATCATAGTCTCCATCATCCTTTCCTCACTGGGACAATGCTCTAATAATTATGATCATCACACTTCTATTTTTCTTACAACTCAACAATTACAACTCTATACTTAGAACAAAATATGACTCTATATGAATGCCTCTGGTGGTGTACCGGGATATGCAATGAATCAAGAGTGACACGTATGAAAGAATTATGAATGGTGGCTTTGCCACAAATACGATGCCAACTACATGATCATGCTAAGCAATATGACAATGATGGAGTGTGTCATAATAAATGGAACGGTGGAAAGTTGGATGGAAATATATCTCGGAATTGCTATGGAAATTCCATAATAGGTAGGTATGGTGGCTTTTTTGAGGAAGGTATATGGTGGGTGTATGATACCGGCGAAAGGTGCGCGGTATTAGAGAGGCTAGCAAAGGTGGAAGGGTGAGAAAAGTGCGTATAATCCATGGACTCAACATTAGTCATAAAGAACTCATATACTTATTGCAAAAATCTACAAGTTGTCAAAGAAAAGTATTACGCGCATGCTCCTAGGGGGATAGATTGGTAGGAAAAGACCATCGCTCGTCCCCGACTGCCACTCATAAGGAAGACAATCAAAAAATAAATCTTGCTCCGACTTCATCACATAACGGTTCACCATACGTGCATGCTACAGGAATCACAAACTTTAACACAAGTATTTCTCAAATTCACAACTACTTAACTAGCATAACTCTAATATCACCATCTTTATATCTCAAAACAAGCATCAAGCATCAAACTTCTCTTAGTATTCAACACACTCATAAGAAAGTTCTTTTATTATTCTTGAATACCAAGCATATTGGGATTATTTAAGTAAATTACCATGCTATTTAAGACTCTCAAAATAATCTAAGTGAAGCATGAGAGATCAATAGTTTCTATAAAACAAATCCACCACCGTGCTCTAAAAATTTCTAAGTGAAGTACTAGAGCAAAACTTTATAACTCAAAAGATATAAGCGAAGCACATAGAGTATTCTAACAAATTACAAATCATGTATGGCTCTCTCAAAAGGTGTGTACAGCAAGGATGATTGTGGTAAACTAACAAATAAAGACTCAAATCATACAAGACACTCCAAGCAAAACACATATCATGTGGTGAATAAAAATATAGCTCCAAGTAAAGTTACCGATAGAAGTAGACGAAAGAGGGGATGCCTTCCGGGGCATCCCCAAGCTTTGGATTTTAGGTGTCCTTAGATTATCTTGGGGGTGCCATGGGCATCCCCAAGCTTAGGCTATTTCCATTCCTTGTTCCATAATCCATCAAATCTTTACCCAAAACTTGAAAACTTCATAACACAACACTTAAAGTAGAAAATCTCGTGAGCTCCGTTAGCGAAAGAAAACAAAAGACCACTTCAAGGTACTGTAATGAACTCATTATTTATTTATATTGGTGTTATACCTAATGTATTCCAACTTCTCTATGGTTTATAAACTATTTTACTAGCCATAGATTCATCAAAATAAGCAAACAACACACGAAAAACAGAATCTGTCAAAAACAGAACAATCTGTAGTAATCTGTATCTAGCGCAAGATCTGGAACCCCAAAAATTCTAAAATAAATTTCTGGACGTGAGGAATTATCTATTAATCATCTGCAAAAATAATTAACTAAATAGCACTTTCCAAATAAAAATGGCAGCAGTTCTCGTGAGCGCTAAAGTTTCTGTTTTTTACAGCAAGTGTAACAAGACTTTCCCCAAGTCTTCCCAACGGTTATACTTGGCACAAACACTAATTAAACACAAAAAACACAACCAAAACAGAGGCTAGATAAATTATTTATTACTAAACAGGAGCAAAAAGCAAGGAATAAATATAAAATTGGGTTGCCTCCCAACAAGCGCTATTGTTTAACGCCCCTAGCTAGGCATAACAAGCAAGGATAGATCTAGGTATTGCCATCTTTGGTAGGTAATTCTTCAATGAGGCATATACCATCTTTAGGAATTTATTTATTTTTATTGATTATCAAACTTTTAGGCATAAGATCGAAAAATTCATTTGTAACAAATGGTTCCTTAATGATAGCAAAAAGATTGGGATGAATACTTATAGATTTGAGATCCACAGTTTCCTTACTAGAGGATTCACCCTTATTTTTAGGAACATACATAAGCTTGGAAATTTTAGTGGGAGGACTTGGAGTATTCTTTACGGAAGAAAAAGTGGTTCCCAAGTTGGTAATAATATCCTCAAGTTTATCGATCCTAGTGGAATCGTGATTTAATTTCTCATTAACTATGGGTTCCTTCTCTTTAATATTTTTCAAAGTGACTCCTACTTTAGATCCATATTGAGAGCTTCGGTTGTGGATCTTTTTATCCAAATTTTCAATTAACTCTACGGCAATAACCTTATTTTCAATAATTTCAAGCCTTTGCATTACATGCTCCAAAGTTAATACGGTTCTGTTAACCAAAAGAGGGGGTCAGCCAAACAAATCTATCATAGCATTATAAGAATCAAAAGTATGGCTACCCAAGAAGTTCCATCCGGTAATAGTATCAAGGATATATCTGTGCCAGGGAGTTATGCCTACATAAAAATTGCGAAGAAGAACATAAGTAGATTGCTTCCTAGTAGATCTATTTTGAGCACTGCAAATTCTATACCAAGCATCTTTTAGATTTTCTCCCTCCCTTTGCTTAAAATTTAGAATTTCATTCTTGGGAGACAACGGAGAAGATAAGGGACTAGCCATAACGAGAAGCAAGCAAACTAACACACAAGCAAACAAAAAGCAAGCGGGCAAAAAGAGGCAAATAGAGAAAGAGAGGGAGGATAGAGAGAGAGGGCGAATAAAACGGCAAGGGTGAAGTGGGGGAGAGGAAAATGAGAGGCAAATGGCAAATAATGTAATGTGGGAGATAAGGGTATGTGATGGGTACTTGGTATATTGACTTTTGCGTAGACCCCCCAGCAATGGCGCCAGAAATCCTTCTTGCTACCTCTTGAGCACTACGTTGGTTTTCCCCGAAGAGGAAGGGATGATGCAGCAAAGTAGCGTAAGTATTTCCCTCAGTTTTTGAGAACCAAGGTATCAATACAGTAGGAGGCTACGCGCGAGTCCCTCGCACCTGCACAAAACAAATAAATCCTCGCAACCAACGCGATAAGGGGTTCTCAATCCCTACACGGCCACTTACGAGAGTGAGATCTGATAGATATGATAAGATAATATTTTTGGTATTTTTGTGATAAAGATGCAAAGTAAAATAAAAGCAAAGTAAAAAAGCAAAGGAAATAACTAAGTAGTAGGAGATTAATATGATGAAGATAGACCCGGGGGCCATAGGTTTCACTAGTGGCTTCTCTCGAGCGCATAAGTATTCTACGGTGGGTGAACAAATTACTGTTGAGCAATTGACAGAATTGAGCATAGTTGTGAGAATATCTAGGAATGATTATGTATATAGGCATCACGTCCGAGACAAGTAGACCGACTCCTGCCTGCATCTACTACTATTACTCCACTCATCGACCGTTATCCAGCATGCATCTAGAGTATTAAGTTAATGAAAACAGAGTAACGTCTTAAGCAAGATGACATGATGTAGAGGGATAAACTCATGCAATATGATGAAAACCCCATATTGTTATCCTCGATGGCAACAATACGATATGTGCCTTGCTGCCCCTACTGTCACTGGGAAAGGACACCGCAATATTGAACCCAAAGCTAAGCACTTCTCCCATTGCAAGAAAGATCAACCTAGTAGGCCAAACCAAACTGATAATTCAAAGAGACTTGCAAAGATAACCAATCATACATAAAAGAATTCAGAGAAGATTTAAATATTGTTCATAGATAGACTTGATCATAAACCCACAATTCATCGTTCTCAACAAACACACCACAAAAAGAAGATTACATCGAATAGTTCTCCACAAGAGCGGGGGAGAACATTGTATTAAGATCCAAAAAGAGAGAAGAAGCCATCTAGCTACTAACTATGGACCCGTAGGTCTGAGGTACACATCATCGGAGGGGCTATGGTGTTGATGTAGAAGCCCTCCGTGATCGATGCCCCTCCGGCGGAGCTCCGAAACAGGCCCCAAGATGGGATCTCATGGATACAGAAAGTTACGGCGGTGGAATTAGGGTTTTGACTCCGTATCTGATCGTTTGGGGGTACGTAGGTATATATAGGAGGAAGGAGTACGTCAGTGGAGCAACAGGGGGCCCACGAGGGTGGAGGGCGCGCCTAGGGGGGCGGGGTAGGCGCGCCCCCTACCTCGTGGCCTCCTCTTTTGTGTCTTGGCGTAGGGTCCAAGTCTCCCGGGTCTTGTTCGTTAAGAAAAGCACGATCCCGAAGGTTTCATTCCGTTTGGACTCCGTTTGATATTCCTTTTCTTCGAAACCCTAAAACAGGCAAAAAACAGCAATTCTGGGCTGGGCCTCCGGTTAATAGGTTAGTCCCAAAATAATATAAAAGTGGATAATAAAGCCCAATAATGTCCAAAACAGTAGATAATATAGCATGGAGCAATCAAAAAATATAGATACGTTGGAGACGTATCAAAACCTATGGCCCCCGGGTCTATTTTCCATCATATTATTTTCAGATCTGTAAAACCAAAAACCCAAAAATACCTTGCTACAATTTATTTATATTTACTTTATTTTGCCTTTTACTTATCTTTTATATCTATCTCTATTAGATCTCACTCTTGCAAGTGACCGTGAAGGGATTGAGAACCCCTTTTTAGCGTTGTGTGCAAGTGTTTGTTAGTTTGTGCAGGTGCATCTATTAGGGACTTCCTTGTGTCTCTTACTGGATTGATACCTTGGTTCTTAACTGAGAAATACCTATCTTTACTTTGCTGCATCACCTATTCCTCTTCAAGGGAAAAATCAACGCAAGCTCAAGAAGTAGGAGTGTATGGCTCGGTCTCACTAGCCATGGAGCTTGGATGCTAACCGGATAATATGGACTCGAAAGGTTCTGGTCAGATCTGATGTAGTCAGATCCAAGTTGAGATAAGGTCTGAGTCGGACAGACTTGACTATGAGACGTAGAAGTCATCTGTGAGTCTCTAGTACAAGATACATTCTATGTCCTAAGACCCGAGTGCTACTTCTTGAGCTTGCATTGGTTTTTCCCTTGAAGAGGAAAGCGTGATGCAGCAAAGTAGAGATACATATTTCCCTCAGTTTAAGAACCAAGGTATCAATCCAGTAGGAGACAACGCACAAATCACCAATACCTACACAAACAATCAAACAACTTGCACCCAACACGATAAAGGGTTGTCAAACCCTTCAGGGTTACTTGCAAAAGTGATATTTGATAGGGATAGATAAATGGTAAAGTAAATATTTGTATTTTTGGTTTATAGATCGGAAAGTAAAAGATTGCAAAAATAGTAGATCGGAAACTAATATTGTAGATCGGAAACTTGTATGAAGGAAAATAGAAACTTATATGATGGAAAATAGACCCGGGGGCCATAGGTTTCACTAGAGGCTTCTCTCAAGATAGCAAATAATATGGTGGGTGGACAAATTACTGGCGAACAATTGATAGAAAAGCGCAAACTTATGACGATATCTAAGGCAATGATCATGAATATAGGCACCACGTCTGTGTCAAGTAGACCGAAACAATTCTGCATCTACTACTATTACTCCGCACATCGACCGCTATCCAGCATGCATCTAGAGTATTAAGTTCATAAAGAACAGAGTAACGCATTAAGTAAGATGACATGATGTAGAGGAATTAACTCAAGCAATATGATGAAAACCCCATATTTTTATCCTCGATGGCAACAATACAGTACGTGCCTTGCTGCCCCTATTGTCACGGGGAAAGGACATCGCAAGATTGAACCCAAAGCTAAGCACTTCTCCAATTGCAAGAAAAACCAATCTAGTTGGCCAAACCAAACTGATAGTTCGAAGAGAATTACAAAGATATCAAATCATGCATAAAATAATTTAGAGAAGATTCAAATAATATTCATAGATAAACTGATCATAAATCCACAATTCATCGGATCTCGGCAAACACACCGCAAAAAAGTATTACATCGAATAGATCTCCAAGAACATCGAGGAGAACATGGTATTGAGAATCAAAGAGAGAGAAGAAGTGATCTAGCTACTAGCTATGGTCCCGTAGGTCTGTGGTAAACTACTCACGCTTCATCGGAAGGGTAACCGAGTTGATGTAGAAGCCACCCGTGATCGAATCCCCCTTCGGCAGGATGTCGGAAGAGGCCCCTAGATGGGAACTCACGGGTACGGAAGGTTGCGGCGGTGGAAACGTTTTTTCGTGGATGCCTCTGGTGGTTTTGAGATATTTGGGAATATATAGGCGAAAGAATTAGGTATGGAGGGTTATGGGGGGCACAAGGGCGGGGGGGCTCCCCACCCCCTGGGGCTGGCCACCTTGTGGCTCCTCCGACTTCATCTCCAAGTCTCCTGGTTGTCTTCCTGTCCAATAAAAATCATCGCGAAGGTATCATTCCGTTTGGTATTCCTTTTCTATGAAACTAAAAAAGAAGAAAAAAAAAAGAACTGGCACTGGGCTCTAGGTTAATAGGTTAGTCCCAAAAATAATATAAAATATCATATTAATGCATATAAAACATCCAAAATAGATAATATAATAGCATGGAACAATAAAAAATTATAGATATGTTGGAGACGTATCAAGCATCCCCAAGCTTAATTCCTACTTGTCCTTGAGTAGGTAAATGATAAAAATAGAATTTTTGATGTGGAATGCTACCTAACATATTTATTCATGTAATTTTCTTTATTGTGGCATGAATGTTCAGATCCATTAGATTCAAAACAAAAGTTTAATATTGACATAAAACCAATAATACTTCAAGCATACCAGCTGAAGGAAATATGCCCTAGAGGCATTAATAACATTGTTATTTTATATTTCCTTATTCATGATAAATGTTTATTATTCATGCTAGAATTGTATTGACCGGAAACCCTAATACATGTGTGAATACATAGACAAACACTGAGTCCCTAGTGAGCCTCTACTTGACTAGCTCGTTGATCAAAGATGGTTAAGGTTTCCTAACCATGGACATGAGTTGTCATTTGGTAACGGGATCACAACATTAGGGGAATGATGTGATGGACATGACCCATCCGTTAGCATCGCATTTTGATCGTTCAGTATTATTGCTATTGCTTTCTTCATGCCAAATACATATTCCTTCGACTATGAGATTATGCAACTCCCGGATACCAGAGGAATGCCTTGTGTGCTATCAAACGTCACAATGTAACTTGGTGATTATAAAGATGCTCTACAGGTATCTCTGAAGGTGTTTGTTGGGTTGTCATAGATCGAGATTAGGATTTGTCACTCCGAGTATCGGAGAGGTATCTCTGGGCCCTCTCGGTATTGCACACCATAAGAAGCCTTACAAGCAAAGTGACTAATGAGTTATTTACAAGATGATGTATTACAGAACAAGTAAAGATACTTGCCGGTAACGAGATTGAACTAGGTATGTGGATACCGACGATTGAATCTCGAGCAAGTAACATACCGATGACAAAGGGAATAAGTATGTTGTCATAACGGTTCAACCAATAAATATCTTCGTATAATATTTAGGAGCCAATATGAGCATGCAGGTTCCTCTATTGGTTATTGACCGGGAATCATGTCTACATAGTTCTTGAACTCGTAGGGTCCGCACGCTTAACGTTCAATGATGATTTAGTATTATATGAGTTATGTGATTTGTTGACCGAATGTTGTTTGGAGTCCCGGATGAGATCACAGACATGATGAGGAGTCTCTAAATAGTCGAGAGGTAAAGATTCATATATAGGACGATGGTATTCGGACACCAGAATCGGTCCGGAGGGTACCAGGTACATATCGGGTCACCGGAAGAGGTTCCGGGCACCCCCGGGAAAAGATATGGGCCTTATGGGCCAAGAGGGGAAACACACCATCCACAAGGGGCTGGTGCACCCCCCATATGGGCCAGCCTAAGTGGAGCAGGAAAATGGGAGGTGGAAAGGAAAGAGAGGGAATATGATTCCCCCTTCCTTCCCCCTCTCCCTCTTTCCTTCCCCCTTCCGGAAATAATGAAGGGGGAGGCCGAATTGGGTGAGGTCCCCAAGTAGGATTTCTCCTACTTGGGGCGGCCCATGGCTGCTCCCCTCCCCCTCCCACCTATATATACGTGGGGAGGGGGTGGCTAGAACACACACGAACAATTGTTAGCCATGTGCGATGCCCCCTCCACAGTTTACGCCTCCGGTGATATCTTCATAGTGCTTAGGCGAAGCCCTGCGCGGATCACTTCACCATCACCGTTACCACGCCATCATGCTGACGGAACTCTCCCTCGACACTTTGCTGGGTCAAGAGTTCGAGGGACGTCGTCGAGCTGAATGTGTGCAGAACTCGGAGGCGCCGTACGTTCGGTGCTTGATCGGTCGGAACGAGAAGAAGTTCGACTACATTAACCGCGTTGTCAAACGCTTCCGCTTTCGGTCTATGAGGGTACGTGGACACACTCTTCCCCTCTTGTTGCTATGCATCTCCTAGATAGATCTTGCGTGAGCGTAGGAAGTTTTTTGGAAATTGCATGCTACGTTTCCCAATAGTGGCATCCGAGCCAGGTCTATGCGTAGATGATATGCACGAGTAGAACACAAAGAGTTGTGGGCGATGATTGTCATACTGCTTACCACCAATGTCTTATTTTGATTTGACGGTATTGTTGGATGAAGCGGCCCAGACCAACCTTACATGACCACGTTCATGAGACCAGCGATATGTCTCCAACGTATCTAGTTTTCCTAACACTTTTCCTCTTAATTTGGACTCTAATTTGCATGATTTGAATGAAACTAACCCCAGACTGACGTTGTTTCCAGCAGAACTACCATGGTGTCGTTTTTGTGCAGAAATAAAAGTTCTCGGAATGGAACGAAATTTTGCGAGGAATTTTTATACAATAAACAAGAATTTCTGGAGCCAATACCTACCGGAGAGGGGCACCTGGGTGGGCACAACCCACCATGGCGCGCCCCCTCTCCTGGCACGCCCAGGTGGGTTGTCCCCACCTGGTGGCCCAGCACACCCTGAAACCGACGCTATAAAATCCTATTTTTCCAGAAAGAAATCAGGAAGAAAGAATTATCACAAACCATGAAACGGAGCCGTCGTCACCTCCCGTTCTTCATCGGGAGGCAAGATCTGGAGTCCGTTTGGGGCTCCAGAGAGGGGGATCTTCGTTCTTCATCATCACCAACCCTTCTCCATTGCCAATTCCATGATGCTCCCCACTGGGAGTGAGTAATTTCTTCGTAGGCTCGCTGGTGGGTGAGGAGTTGGATGAGATTCATCATGTAATCGAGTTAGTTTTGTTAGGGCTTGATCCCTAGTATCCACTATGTTCTAAGATTGATGTTGCTATGACTTTGTGAAAGGATCGATATAGTTGACTAGAGGGGGGGGGGTGAATAGGCAACTAACAATTTTTAGCTTTTCTTTACCAAATTAAACTTTGCATCAAAGTAGGTTGTCTAGATATGCAACTAGGTGGGTAACCTATATGATGCAACAACAATAAGCACACAAGCAAGCAAGGTATATAACACAAATAAGCTTGCACAAGTAAAGGGACGAGATAACCAAGAGTGGAGCCGGTGAAGATGAGGATGTGTTACCGAAGTTCCTTCCTTTTGAGGGGAAGTACGTCTCCGTTGGAGCGGTGTGGAGGCTCAATGCTCCCCAAGAAGCCACTAGGGCCACCGTATTCTCCTCACGCCCTCACACTATGCGAGATGCCGTGATTCCACTATTGATACCCTTGGAGACGGCGACCCAACCTTTACAAACAAGGTTGGGGCAATCTCCACAACTTAATCGGAGGCTCCCAACAACACCATGAAGCTTCACCACAATGGAATATGGCTACGCGGTGACCTCAACCGTCTAGGGTGCTCAAACACCCAAGAGTAACAAGATCCGCAAGGGATTAGTGGGGGGAATTGAATTTCTCTTGGTGGAAGGGTAGATCGAGTCCTTCTCAACCAATCCCTAGAAAATCAACAAGTTTGATTGGCTAGGGAGAGAGATCGGGCGAAAATGGAGCTTGGAGCAACAATGGAGCTTAGGGTTGGAAGAGGTAGTCAACTCAGAGAAGAAGATACCCCTTATATAGTGGAGAAACAAATCCAACCTTTAACCACTTAACCAGCCCGCGACATGCGGTACTACCGCGCCTGCCAAGCGGTACTACCGCAAGGGCTCACGGTACTACCGCACCTCCTTGCGGTACTACCGCAAGGTAGGGTCAGACCAGCCTGGAAAGGCCGTGAACAAATAAACGTCCGTGGCCAGTAGCGCTGACTTTCAAGTAGTGCAAAAGTACGACATGGTACTACCGCTGAAGACAAGCGGTACTACCGCGCAGGGAGCGGATGTAAAAAATTACATCCGCTCCTACTTCCGCTACTGGTGTTGTGCCGGACCAGGACTCACTGTACTACGGCTCCCAAGTAGCGGTACTATTGTGGCCTCCTACGGTACTACCACAAAGGCCCGCGGTACTACCGCAGGGGCCTGCGGTACTACCGCTCCTAAGAGCAGTACTACTGCAAGCTCCAGAACAGCAACACTAGGAAAGCTTCTTTTTGCACAAACTCTAAGAAACGGAGGATGCTCCAAAGTGCTAAGGGAAATGCGGTGCAAAGAGGAGTAAACGTGTACGTGACGATTCCACCCAAACCTTTCCAAAGCGAACCCCCTCTTAATAGTACGGCTTTCCTACGACTCAAATCCACCGAAGAAGGAACGTAGAAAAACGCCGTCTTTAATAATCTTCAAGGGGCTCCTAACCGTCTTGTGCCTAGTCATGAAATATCTGAAATACTTGAGACACACGATTAGTCCGCAAATGCATTGTCATCAATCACCAAAACACCTTAGGGATAAGTATGCCCTTACAATCTCCCCCTTTTTGGTGGATTGATGACAATACGGGATTTGCACAAGGGAGAAAGAATAGAAGATGAGCAAACCCTACATCTCTAAAATATAGACGGGCTCCCCCTAGATGTGTGCTATTTAGATGAGTGCTTTGGACTGCACGGCACACATACTAGGATCAACACTCCCCCTATATTTTATAGACAAGGCATATCTTGCAATAATAATGCTAACACTAAGGACGATAGTAAATAAGAGCATAAACTAAGTAGCACAATATATCATAAGCTCAGCAAGGTGCGATAGATAGAGTGCATATGTCTTACACCATATGATAGATAAGTCTCACATGCTCAAATAAACTCAAACCAAACCAAATCAAACAAGGTTCAACAAACCAAACACAAGCGAAGCAAACACGACACGACACGGCAAATCCCTACCCTCTCTCCCCCTTTGGCATCGAGACGCCAAAAAGGCAGAGAGGACACCTACAACACGAATGGTCGCTCAAGCGGAGTAGTCGCTCGCACGCTCTTCGTCAAACTCGGCAGCGGGGATGTACTCCTCCTTAGAATCAGTCCACTTGTAGCCTTGTTTTGCCATCCATTCGGCCTCTGGAGTGATGTGCTCCTCGGATCCGTCAGAAACATCCTCTCAAAAAACCCTCATGATCTTCTTGTCGCAGTGACGACTATCCTTGGAGGCAACATGAGTCTGGTACTGCCCCTTGGCCTGCATGCAGAACAAGGCCTTCATCTTGGCCTTCAGCTTCTTTGCCCATGAGGGATCAGTGGAGGGAGGTGCATATCCAGCAGAGTTGTCCTCATCTACATTCTCCCCCTCAATCTCCTCCTCATTAGCAGCCCTCTTAGCAGCCTCAGCCTCGGCACGAGTAGTAGTGTTAGCCCACTGGGGCTTGATGCAGAGTTTGATGGGGTCATGACAGATCCAGCCAGGGTCTAAAAACTCCTCAGTGGGATAGAGCTTCTCCCAAGTCTTCGATATCAGGAGGAATAGATATGGACCATAGATGGGCACCTTGCGGGTGAACACCGCGAACCGAAGCTCGCACCACATGATATGTGAGACATCAAGTGGTTGAGTCTGAGAAACTCGCGCCTCCTCACAAATGAGCAACATGTCCACAAGAAAGGCATGCACCTTGTCCTTGTCCCCAATGCGAGGAAAGAGGAAGTGGCGGAAAATCCGGTGCATAATGTCAAGGAACGGGTTGAGCACCCACGTCGACTTGCCACTGGCTAGTTTCTTCTCAACATAGAAAGACAGAAGATTGTCCTTGTTAGCTGACTCGGCGTTGGCATGAGGGCAAACACCAACAGGCGTGTGGAATCCCTCATCAGGCACTCTGAGCAAATCCATGAACTCCTTCCAAGTAGCAGTCAACTGACATCCATTGGTCATCCAGGTCAGCCTCCGATCCTCCCCAGAATGAAAGTGGACC
This sequence comes from Triticum aestivum, assembly GCF_018294505.1. NCBI lineage: Eukaryota > Viridiplantae > Streptophyta > Magnoliopsida > Poales > Poaceae > Triticum > Triticum aestivum. Next base: position 101,008,978 of record NC_057803.1, read on the forward strand.
GAAGCAAAGAACTGGGCCACCATCTCGGGGTCATAGTCCAGGTGGAAAGAGATCACATCCTCAATGGAAAACTTCTCCACGAGATCCAAGGCCTCACCAAAGTAGTGACGATGCTTATCAGCCCTCATGTGATGCATGTCGATCTAGTGCACATCCACACACAGATTCTGCTTGGCCTTGATCACATCCAAGTAAATGAGATTCTGCTGCTTGGTCCAGAACAGTTCATTCCCTCTGAAGTTTGCACGAGGATGCGCATAAGGGTTGATCTTCCTTCAAGAAACAAACTCAGCAAGAGGTATCTCATCCATGTCCTTTGATGGTTCCTTGAACTTGCTAGCAATGGTCTTGACATTGCGCTTGGGGGCATTGGAGCCCTCTGGAACATCCTCTTGGTTGTGCAGACGCTTGGAACCCGTGTCTCGGCTTGGATTGGAACGATGAGCAGGGACACCAGAGCCACCACCTAAGACACACACAAAACACAAACACACACGAGAAGCGAGACAGGTCAAAACAAAGACCACAGCAAAACACAAGAAACTAGTAGAAAGTGCATATGGCAATTGCCAGGAAGAAGATTTGACAGCAGCGGTAGTGCTGCCTATTCGCACAGTACTAAAATTTTAGTGTCGCTTCTAGTCACGGTAGTACGCGCGGTGGCACGGTAGTACCGGGGCTTGGAGCGGCAGTAGGACTTTAGTACCACGGCCCGTGCGGTAGTACCGCGCCTGAGGAGCGGTAGTACAGCACGAGCGGTAGTACCGCACCTGATATGCGGTAGTACCGCACGGCATCAGATCCGAATGAATGAATCTGAGAACAACCGCTACAACGAGGCGGTACTACGGCTTATCAAAGCTACCCTGGGACAACATATCAAGTACACTTTCTACGCATCACTACTCCCCTACATCCTACTCTTGCAAAGATTTGGCCTAAAATCTCATGAACAACATGCATCTCCCCCAAAAACCTAGAAGCAAAAGCACTAACAAAAGAGAAAGGGATTTGGGGAGAGACCTTGATCCATGGCAAGAGGAGGTGGTGGGGAACGATCCCACCGCTCGGAATCCGAGGAGAGCGGCCGGGGACGGAGATCCGGTGAGGGTCTCCGACACCGTTCTTGAGCAGGAGAGAGAGAGGCGGCAGGGAGAGAAACAGACGAATGGGTATGGGGGAGTTGAAACTCCCCCTGCTCGGGTCTTAACCCCCACGCGCCCTCGGCAGCGCGGTAGTACCGCACCTCATCGCGGTAGTACCGCTCAGGTGGAAGAGCCGCACCAAAGCAGTAGTACCGCTCCCCCAGGCGGCAGTAAAAAATTACTGCCGCGCTGGGTGCGGAAGTACCGTGCGCTCCACAAGCGGTAGTACCGTGGTAGGCCGCAGTAGTACCGTGAGCTCAATAAGATGCAAGTTTCAAACGAAAGAGAAAGGGTCTTCGCAAGGAAACTACAAGCGAACGAGACACCACAAGAACACGCTCAGCACGAAGAAAGAAAGGCAAGAGACAACAAGGACCAACCATGAGACACAACCTCTCCAAGGAGAGGGCGGTGTCCGGAGCCACCTATGTTTGAGTCAATTCATATGGCACCACGAAGAATTATCCTTGGGCCCATGACCAAAACTCGTCTTTGAAGCACAAGTACCATCAAAATGGCTAATGTGAAAGATTTGATCAATTCATGCATAATGGGGGGAGGGAGAGTTCATTGAAAGAACAACACTCCCCCTATGTCCATGCCTACACCTAAACAAGATAACAAGTTGAGTATGGTGGGGTGTGCACGGGTTCAAGCAACATTGCTCGAATCAATGATATTTAGCTCATGACTTAACTCGCGAAATCTTGCTTCATCCAAGGGCTTCGTGAAAATATCTGCAAGGTTGGCATGGGTGTTGACATAGTTGAGCTTGATCTCCCGTCACCTAATGTGATCCCGGATGAAGTGATACCGAATCTCAATATGCTTCGTCTTGAAGTGTTGCACCGGGTTGAGAGAAATCTTGATGGCACTTTCATTGTCACACCAAAGAGGCACTTTGTCACAAATGACACCGTAATCCTTTAAAGTTTGCCTCATCCATAAGAGTTGTGCACAACAACTACCGACCACCACATACTCCGCTTCGCTGGAGGAGAGAGACACACAACTTTGCTTCTTGGAAGACTAACTCACCAAAGAGCAACCAAGAAATTGGCACCCTCCGAAAGTGGACTTCCTATCCACTTTGTCTCCCGCCCAATCCGAGTCCGAATAACCTACAATCTTGAAGTTTGCTCCTCTTGGGTACCATGAGCCAAAGTTTGGGGTATGAGCCAAATATCGAAAGATTCGCTTGACCGCCACGAAGTGACTTTCCTTAGGTGTGGCTTGAAACCATGCACAAATTCCCACACTCAACATGATATCCGGTCTAGATGCACAAAGGTAAAGCAAGGAGCCAATCATGGAGCGATATACCTTTTGATCCACCACTTGGGATATATGTCAAGTTGGCATTTGACAGGCATAGGAGTGGATGCCGGCTTTACATCACTTAGCTTGAATCTCTTGATCATGTCCTGAGTGTATTTGGCTTGGTTGATCAAGGTTCCTTCTTTTCGTTGCTTGACTTCAAACCCGAGAAAGAACTTCAACTCTCCCATCATGGACATCTTGAACTTGGAGGTCATGAGCGTGGAAAATTCCTCATTGAAAGCTTTGTTAGGGGAACCAAAGATAATATCATCAACATATAGTTGGCACACAAACAACTCCCCTTTGACATTCTTAGTAAAAAGAGTGGGGTCGATTTTCCCAATTTCAAAACCACGATCTTGCAACAACTTGGTAAGGTGGTTGTCGGTGTCAAAACCGGCGGATCTCGGGTAGGGGGTCCCGAACTGTGCGTCTAGGCCGGATGGTAATAGGAGACAAGGGACATGATGTTTTTTACCCAGGTTCGGGCCGTCTCGATGGAGGTAATACCCTACTCCTGCTTGATTAATATTGATGATATGGGTAGTACAAGAGTAGATCTACCACGAGATCAAGGAGGCTAAACCCTAGAAGCTAGCCTATGGTATGATTGTTGTGTATGGAGTTGATTGCCTACAGACTACAACCCTCTGGTTTATATAGACACCGGATAGGGTTAGGGTTACACAGAGTCGGTTACAATGGTAGGAGATCTTGAATATCCGCATTGCCAAGCTTGCCTTCCATGCCAAGGAAAGTCCCATCCGGACACGGGACGAAGTCTTCAATCTTGTATCTTCATAGTCAAGGAGTCCGGCTGAAGGTATAGTCCGGCTACCCGAACACCCCCTAATCCAGGACTCCCTCAGTAGCCCCTGAACCAGGCTTCAATGACGACGAGTCCGGCGCGCAAATTGTCTTCGGCATTGCAAGGCGGGTTCCTCCTCCAAGTCCTTCATAGAAGATTGTAAACACCAAGAGTAGTGTTCGGTTCTGCAAAATAAGCTTCCACATATTGCCATAGAGAGAATAATATTAACACAAATCAAATCTACTGACATATTCCGCAGTGCGTCATCACACTACAGCCAAGTCCTTCACTCGAATCGTTTTCATTTTTCCACCTCAGCGTGTTTTGCGAGGCGGTTTCCTTGGCACGTCTTGTCAAAGCAGAGATCGTGTGCCCCCCTTTTACGGGATTCTCATCAATACAGACGTGGGTAACCCAATCATGCCCGTTAGCATGTTTTCTCGATCAAAGGCGAGTCCCAAACGGTTACAGGGAGGGCTCCTGGTATTCAACCTCTGATAAAGGGACCAGGGCCTTACTCCTTTTCTCCAATCCCAAAACAAGTTCGCCCGTCGCCTCGAGTTCCAACACCCTAGGCTCCAGATTCCAGGCGCTTCGGACCTTCGACAATGTCCGGTTCCGACCTTCAAGGCCGATGGATGTCCTCCTTCATCATGGGGGAGGACGTGCTAAAGTTGAGAGAGGCTAAGTTCTTGACCGCCGAAATTTTGCATAGGTTGCCTGCTCAAAGGTAGGCTATTCCCAGTCCCAGCCCGGCGAGAGCGTAGTGTTCATGTCTTACTTCCTTCGAGGGTTAGGCTTCCTGATGGATCCCTTCGTGAGGGGGCTGCTGTTTTATTACGGGCTGGAATTTCATGACATAGCTCCGGAGTCCATCCTCCACATTTCCTCATTCATCATTGTGTGCGAAGCGTTCCTCCGTGTTACTCCTCACTTCGGATTATGGCTCAAGACTTTTGGAGTGGAGCCGAAGATGATCGAGGGACGACACGCAGAGTGCGGAGGCACTGTCATAAGTAAGAATGCTGATGCTCCATGGCCCGAGGGCTCCTTTCAAGAGGAGCTCGGCTTGTGGCAATGAGAATGGTTCTATATCACCGTTCCCAGGAGCGCCAAGTGGGAGGCGCCTCCTGCCTTTCGCTCGGGTCCCCCAGCACGGCTAGCGTCATGGGTCAACAAAGGATTAGATTGGGGGTTATCCAAAGACGTGCCCTTGTTGCAGGGCCGCATCAGGGATCTCTTAGAAAGAGACCTCAACCTGGTCAAGGTGACGCAGGTCATGCTGATTCGCCAAACACTTCCCGGCAAACGTCGCTCCCTTCGTCTGTGGGAGTTTAATCCGGAGGGACCACAATCTCTCCAGCATTTTATGGGCGCAACACCCATGGAGATGTATAAACTGTTCTTTGGATCACAAATGATGTGTCCGGATTTGACCGAGGACGCATGCCTAAGCTGCAATCGCCCGGATACCCAAGTAAGTAGCCTTGTGCCCGGACCTACTATCCATATAATCGTCATAAACTTTCCCCTAAAAGAGCTGTCCTTTTAAACAGGAGTGGATAGTGAAGGCAAAGCTGATCAGGTGTCCGGCTCCCCTTCCCGAAACCAGGCCGGATCCCGTGCTTGTCAGGATGTTGAAGATAATGCCTTTGGAGGGAAGTAAGGGGAAGGACAAGGGAACTATGGCCTCCTCGAAGGAGACTGCTCCGAAGGGAGGAACCGGCAATTCCTCTCCCAATGGGAAGAAGAGGGCTGCCTCTGACGACCCGGAGACCATGGCCCCGAAGCGGGGGAGAAAATCCTCGTCAGAGGGTCCGACGCCGGGGAGTTCCTCGGCCGAACTACGCCCTCAAAGGGATCAGCCCTCCAGCGAGCCGTAAGTAGAGAGAGGTTTTCCTTTTGAGGGATGAGAGAAATCCTTGATTTATATCTGAGAATATTAAGCGAAATTTTACCTTGTAGCTCGGACCTCAGCCCTTCTCAGCAGAGCTCGTCTTTGGGGGATCTTCTTCCGGAGATGATGGAGAGCGGGACGCCTCCCCCTGCCGTACCGCCTAGTGAGGCGGGCGACCCTGAGGTGTCGTCGCGGAGGGTTTCTCTGAATCCGGCAGGGGCGGAAGATAGCTATGTGGCCCCCCAAGGCTCTCCGCGTCCGGCCTTCGAAGGAGGCCATAGGACAAGTCCGGCACCGTCTGGTGCTCGGCCGGAGGAGCTAAAGATTTTGCTGGGGCGAGCCTCTATCTCAGAGGAGCACCGTGCATTGATGGGAACGGTGATTGAAAGGATTTCATCCACAGAAAGCAGATTGCATGAGGCCGTCAAAAGTTTACTGACGGGTTTTGAGGTACGTTAGATAATGTACACTTTTGTCAGTTGCACATAAGTAAGATGCGCCCTGTGTACATAGTAGCCCCTGAGACTCTGCGCGTTGTCAAGAAATGACGGCACGCAGAGGATCATAATCCCAGGTCTAAGATGTCGCCTTTGAATGTAGGTGGCGAGGTGTCCGGAATCAAGCCGAACTGATGATGTGGCCGAACTAAAGCGGCAATTGGACGTGGCAGATGCCGACATCGCGCTTGTCAACAAGCGGCTTGATGAGGCTCAAGGTATGTAATTCTTCGGGCGGCATCAGGTAAGAGGAGCTTCATGCCAGTGTCTTACAATGTGTGTGCTTGACGCAGATGGTACGGACGCCATGGAGAATCTTAGGGCAGAACTTGCCCGAGCTAAGGAGCAAGCCAGAAAAAGCGATGCGGCTGCCGAGAAGGCCCTTGAAGAGCTGAGAGCCGAATAGGCTGCTCACTGCCGAAGCAAAGAAGAGATGGCCGAGATGGCCGAGAAGTTAAAGAGCGCTGCAGACCGTTGCAAACTTCTTGAGAAAGAAGACCGGGAGAGACAGACGGACTTAGAGAAGGCCGTTGCCGATGCCAAGGACGCTCGCTCTGCGATGAGAGCTGCGAAGGAGGAGCCGCGTCAGGCCGAACAGATTGCGGCTGGAAAGCCCTTTATGCTGCGGAGGAAGTTTTGTGATCCGAAGTTTGCTCCGTTGGACCGGATGTGGAGTGTGGAGGACACCTATCTGGATTTGGCAGCAAGTGCTGCTGATGCGACCGAACACTTTCGAGATCTAAAAGATCGCGAAGTGGAAAAGCTTTTCTGGTCACAGTTCCACAATCCAGAGCATCCACTGGCAGTGGACGATCGCCTGGCTCAATGGGCCGAACTGAATAGATTGTCCGGACTCGCCATGAAGTACGTCATGGGTCATCTGTGGCCTAGGAGATCAGAGCCGAAGAGTTATTTTGGCTTGGTGCAGCAATTCCTTGACGCGGTGCCGCGTATAAATGCAATGAAGAGGTCAGCATGCATAGAGGGTGCTAGGATGGCTCTTGCCCGTGTTAAGACATACTGGGCAGAGATGGAGACCACCGTTGTTGCGTCCCAAGATTCGGACAAAAGCCGAGTACCCTCTGAGCACTATTTTCAGGAAGTTCTTGAAGGCGCTCGTGTAATAGAGACGCAGTGCCTGAAAGATGCTATGTTATGATAGCATATATAATTATAAAGTAATATTTTGATAAACTGTAGTGGCCTTTTTTATACTTGTGCCTCCAAGTATTGGGAACACCTCCTGTGTGGCCGTTTTAAGATATATATATATATATATATATATATATATATATATATATATATATATATATATATATATACAGAATCTGAAAGATGGCAGTCGTTGGCTTCAGCCCCCACGCACATAGTGCGGGGGTGCTCGCAGAAGACGCATTTTCACACTTAACCCAACGTCTTGGTCCTACAAAGGAGGTGATAGCGCAGCGGGCCAGGCAACCGGACTATAATGCTTTAACACTTTCACTTAGCCATAGGAGTTTGACAATGAGACTATTTAGGTAGCTCCTTGGTGGCAACTGCGCTCGTCCGAGTTCGGGGCGCGTATGTGCCTGACCGGGAAGTGGCCCTTCATTAAAGTGGAGGAATCCGATAGATTCCGATAGGTCATTGAGTGGCTGACCAGTCTCACGCTACATCATGACAGTTAGTTTTCGGCTTTCTCTACTAAGGTGCTCGCCTGGCCGAACCGGGGGCACAATCGCAGTAGTTCTCCTGGTGCTACCTTAGCCGATAGAGCGGAACGTAAGGTAGCCGAACTCAGGAGCCGGGCAACCCAACATTTGACCAAAGACATGATTCGGAGCTGATGCATATAATGCCAAAACTCGCGACGCCGAACACTCCCTAAGGTGTTCGGTCTTTATGAGTGCGGGCGAAACAACACTCTTTATTAAAAAAGCCCCTAGTGTCCAGGTACGTGCAAAAATTCTGACGTGGCCACATGCCAAGACGCCAGCCTCCTCCTTGGTTATATCAGAAAGAAAAAACCAGGGGATGTGTAGCAACAAGAGACAGTAAAAAAGGTTTACGCAGGGTCTTAATCTAAAAAGAATCCTTTAGGACGGGTCCCTACTACTCGCCTGCGCCTGTGTCTCCGTTGTGCCGTATCCTGGACGGGCGTCGCACGACGTTCATCTGTAAAAGAGAGGAACTGAGTTGAAAACGGGTCGTGCCGAAAAAGTTTAAAATAAGCAAAGTATAAAGTAAGATATATAAGATTGAGCTTTATTGTCTCTTATTGTATATGCGCGGAGCCCCTAGTGCGGGGGTATATGGCTTCTAGGCCTGCATCAATGATGATTTTGCACCGAACTCGTCTATCCGCGTTCGTGGTCTTGAATGACCTATTTCGAAGTTTTTTGGCCGGTGAGGCCATTTTGCTGTGGGGCTGTCAAAGCGGCCGCACAGTCCTCCGCTTGGGGAGGTGCACTTTAGTGCTTCCCCTTCAAAGAGATGATGCCTCATGGACCGGGCATCTTAAGCGTAAGAGATGCATAATGCGGTATTGCATTAAAGCGAGCGAAAGCTTCGCGTCCCAGTAGTGCTTGATAGCGACTTGAGAACGGGACGATATGGAAGGTCAGCTTTTCACGGCGAAGGTTATCGGCAGAGCCGAATATGACTTCGAGCCGGAGAAAACCCATACAATGGGTGTCCGGACCAGGTATTACCCCTTGAAAGGAGGTTTTGCTGCGGCGGATTCTTGCTGGGTTTATCCCCATGTGCTGGATTGTATCCTGATATATCAGGTTTAGTCCACTGCCGCCGTCCATAAGGACATTTGAAAACTGGAGTCCGCCAATTATTGGATAGAGTATCAAGGCAGTCCCGCCTACATTCTTGATATTCCTAGAATAATCTAGCTGATCGAAGATGATCGGTTTTGACAACCAGTGGTAGGACCCTTTGGGGATGGGCCGTGTGGTGCGTACCTTTACGGGCGCCGCACGTTTTGTTATGTGAAGTGAGTTCACCGTTTTTACTTCTTGTGGGAAGTTCTTTTGTTTCGTGGTGCTCTGCTTTTGGGGTTCGTCCTCGTCTTCGCTTGGTGTGTCGAGCCCCTTGTGTTCGGCATTGAGTCTGCCGGATTGTTTGAAAACCCAACAGTCTTTGTGGGTATGGTTAGCAGGCTTCCCGGGAGTACTGTGTATCTGACATATCCTGTCCAGGATTTTATTTAGGTTGGATGGATCGTCCCTGTTATCCTGGGGGGGGGCGATTTTTCCTGGTTTTGTCGTGAGCCTTTGAATCCGGCATTGACTGCCGTGCTCTTTGGACTTTTGTCCTTAGTCCAGCGACGGTCCTTGTTGCGTCGCGGTTTTCCGTTTCCATCCCTAGTTTCGGATGTACTTGGGTCGCTGGGGCTGCACCTTGCCAACTAGCTGTCCTCCCTTAAACAAAAGCGGGTCATGAGACTTGTTAGTGCGGCCATTGTTCTTGGCTTTTCTTGGCCGAGGTGTCTAGCGAGCCATTCGTCTCGGACGTTATGCCTGAAAGCTGCTAAGGCTTCGGTGTCCAGACAGTCGACTATCTGATTCTTTTTAGTGAGGAATCTATTCCAGAACTGCCGAGCTGATTCTCCGGGTTGTTGAGTTATGTGACTAAGATCGTCTGCATCCGGAGGGCGGACATAGGTCCCTTGAAAGTTTGCTCGGAAAGCATCCTCGAGCTCTTCCCAGCTTCCAATTGTGTTTTCGGGAAGGCTTTTAAGCCAATGCCGGGCTGGCCCTTTAAGCTTAAGGGGTAGATATTTTATGGCGTGGAGATCATCTCCTCTAGCCATGTGTATGTGGAGGATATAATCCTCGATCCAGACTCCAGGGTCTGTTGTTCCATCATATGCCTCTATGTTTACGGGTTTGAATCCCTCTGGGAATTCATAGTCCAGGACCTCATCGGTGAAACATAGGGGGTGTGCGGCGCCCCTGTATTTGGGTGTGCCGGATTCTGATGATGGCTTCATAGCGTTGCTTACGAGAGCTTGCTTTCTTGGCCCATAAATGGACCTGACTGGGCCATGATGCGAATCCTTAAGTGGGTCGCATGCTGATTTAGGTGCGGCGCCGCTTGCCGCTTTATGGTGTCGTCTATTCGACCGTGTGGCTTTTTCATTTTTTGAATGCGAGGGCTCTAGGGCCTCTTCATCGAATTCAGGCAGTAGCTTTCTTTTCGGATAGCTTTTAGTGCGGCGACTGTCGCCATACTTATCTGTGGTATTGATTACTTTGCTCCATCTAATCCGGAGTGCATCTTCCGCTGTTTTTAGCTTCCGCTTCTGCTTTTTTAGGCTGCGTGCAGTTGCAACGAGCCTCTCGTGGATATTCTTCTGCTCCATAGGTTTATTCGGCGTGAGGTCGTCCGGAATGCCGTTTTCGCCGGAGGAGGGACGTTCGGTTTCTCTATCCGTGTTGCCCTGTTCGGATGGTTGCTCTAAGGCCTGCTCGTCGTCTACCGACTCGTCCTGCTCTATGGCTGGGTTTTTGTGTCGAGGTGGGGCTTGGGTCGGCGTTTACGCCGATGCTTTGATTGCTTTTCGGGGGGTCGATCTCCCATCCCATCCCCCTTTTCCTCGTTGTCGCTTCCTTTAGGGGTATCCACCATGTACACATCGTGAGATGAGATGGCTGTCCAATGCCCTATGGGTGTTGGTTCATCGGTATCTCCTGCATCGTCATCCATGCTGTCGATGTCTCCGGAGTCGAAGTTGAGCACGTTGTTTAAATTGTCGACAGTGGCTACCAAGTGGGTGGTGGGTGGGCTTTGAATTTCTTCATCGTTTGTATCCCACTTTCGCTGACCGTAGTCCGGCTAGGGCTCTCCTGATAAAGAGAGAGACTTACGAGAATTCAAGATGTCGCCAAAAGGCGAATGCTGAAAGATGTCTGCGGCGGTGAACTCCATTATCGGCGCCCAATCGGATTCGATTGGCAGGGGCGCGGGGGGTTCGGAGTCCGGATCCTCGGAGTCATGGGTCGCGCAGAGTGCGGGGCTAGCGTTCGGCTCGATCGCTTTCGGGATCGCAGCCCCTGAGGTGATGTCCAACCGTTCATCCTCGATTGGCGCAATAGGCTCCGAGTTAGGGGTCGGAACCGATGCGTGTGCGGCCTCCCGGACACCGTCCGGGGGCAGAGCTAGATCATGCCCCTCGAGATAGTGCGGCACGCTTGGCCGTGGCTCGAACCCGTCGAAGATCAAGTCTCCGCGGATGTCAGCCATGTAGTTTAAGCTTCCAAACCTGACGTGATGGCGAGGGGCGTAGCTTTCGATCTGCTCCAGGTGGCCGAGTGAATTGGCCCGCAGAGCGAAGCCGCCGAAGACGAAGATCTATCCGGGGAGAAAAGTCTCACCCTGGACCGTATCGTTGTTGATGATCAAAGGAGCCATTGGGCCTAAAGGCGACGACATAGAGGAACTCTCAATGAAAGCACCAATGTCAGTGTCAAAACCGGCGGATCTCGGGTAGGGGGTCCCGAACTGTGCGTCTAGGCCAGATGGTAACAGGAGACAAGGGACACGATGTTTTTACCCAGGTTCGGGCCCACTCTATGGAGGTAATACCCTACTGCTGCTTGATTAATATTGATGATATGGGTAGTACAAGAGTAGATCTACCACGAGATCAAGGAGGCTAAACCCTAGAAGCTAGCCTATGGTATGATTGTTGTGTATGGAGTTGATTGCCTATGGACTACAACCCTCCGGTTTATATAGACACCGGATAGGGTTAGGGTTACACAGAGTCGGTTACAATGGTAGGAGATCTTGAATATCCGCATCGCCAAACTTGCCTTCCACGCCAAGGAAAGTCCCATCCGGACATGGGACGAAGTCTTCAATCTTGTATCTTCATAGTCCAGGAGTCCGGCTGAAGGTATAGTCCGGCTACCCAAACACGCCCTAACCCAGGACTCCCTCAGTGGTCATACCACGCATGTGGGGCTTGCTTAAGGCCATAGAGTGCCTTATCGAGTTGATACACATGATCGGGAAAGTAGGGATCCTCGAACCCGGGGGGTTGCTTGAAATATACCAACTCATTAATAGGACCATTAAGAAAAGCACTCTTCGCATCCATTTGTTTTAACTTAAAGTTATGATGAGAAGCATATGCAATCAACATGCGAATGGATTCAATGTGAACAACGGGAGCAAAGGTTTCACCGTAGTTGATACCCTCAACTTGGGAGTAGCCTTGTGCTACCAAACGAGCCTTGTTGCGAATGATAATCCCATGAGCATCTTGCTTGATCTTGAATATCCACTTGGTTCCAATGACATTATGGTTCCCCGTTGGCCTTGGCGCCAATCTCCACACCTTGTTGTGCTCGAAGTTGTTGAGTTCTTCATGCATGGCATTGAGACATCCGGATCATCGAGCACCTCATAGACCCCCTTTCTTAAGCTTCCAAGCACAGTTGTCATGAGATGATCTTTGGTGGAGAGCTTGGAAGCAATCTTTGCGACACGACGCTCCAATTCCTCCTCGGGGGTGAGTTGAGGAGCGGTCACTTGGTCATCTTGAGCGCCGGCTTGAGCTTGTTCTTGATCTCGAGGAAGCTCTTGATCTTGAACTTGCTCGGAGGAGAGAACTTGACCTTGGGCATCACTTGTCGGAGTAAATAGCCATGGGTAGCCTAGCCGGCTTCCCCTGGCCCTTGTGAAAAAATTATGAGCCCGTCTGGCTCTCAGGAATCCAAGACATGGGGCCGCCTTCCCCTGGCCGGCTGTCTCCCAGGCCGGCTATTGGAAGGCGGCCCGACTTTAGCCCTCATGAAGAAAGCCATGGGAGGGCCGACTTCGAGAAGTCGGCCGTGAGGAGGCCGACTCCAGGAAGCCGGCTCCCATAAGCGGTCAAGACCGTACCCTCAAAGTTTGCATCCACCTAGCGGCGATGAGACGGGGCGTGGCTACAGTGAAGCCTGCCACCCTCGAATCCCGGAGCGCGCCTGGCACAGTGCGCCATACAGGTGGCCATGACCCGTCCGGCGCGACACTGTTGCCACACTAACCCTGATGTCATCCACGACGGATTACCAGTACGGCCACGGGCGGTGGGCCCCTTTTGGCAGAGAGACACCTGAAGGCGGCCTGGCCTCCCCCAGTCGGCCCGAGACGGAGCCGGCTCTCTCCAGCCGGCTTGCCGCCCCCTCAAAGGAGACGCCCCATTAAGGAGACAAGACGCGGTGAGGCTATAGTGGCCACCCTCCGGACGGCAGCACTGTAGCCATGCTTACCTCGGCGAAGCTCTCGTCACCAAGATTGAGCAACAGTAACCAGCCACCGACAAGGCCCTGGACAGTGGGGCCTGCCTATCGACTAGGGAGCCGGCAGTCGGCGGGACCCACCAGCCAGCGGGCCCCAGCAGCCGGCGCAGAAGCCGAAGAGCGAAGACACAGACGGCTGGTCCCCACGCCTAGCCGGATTACCATTGTACCCCCGGGGGGTAGGCCTATATAAACCCCTCGGGACACCCATGCAAAGGGTTGGACCCCCAGCTAGTTTTAGACACCACACAAGGAGAAGAAGCAAGCTAGCCGTGCCCTTCTTCCTCCTCCCACCAAATAGCTCAAGGAGCATTGTGTAGCTACTTGTCCATCTAGTGATCATGCGGAGACCCCGCAGAGCAGCAGTAGGGGTGTTATCTCCACGGAGAGCCCCGAAGCTGGGTAAGATTCGCCGGCGTGCATGCCTTCGCCTCATCCCGTTTCCAGGCACCGGTGACGTCTTACTGGCTCCCACAATGATAAGCCACCCGTTGGCAGATGTCGCACCTACCACCCGACATTTGGCGCCCACCGTGGGGCCGGGTGCATCGTCGTCCGGAAACCTGTTCTGGACGGGAACCCTCTTCCTCCCCCGCGAGCATAGCCAGCCCGGCACACCCGATGGCGCTTGCCACGACGCGCTGCAAGGCATCACCAGCATCTGCGCGGCGAGCAGCCTCGCCAATCTCCTCGACGAAACCCTCCTCTCCGACGAGCTCGCCTCCGATGCGGGCACCGACCACCTCGCCAACCTCCTCGGCCAGCTCCATGTCTCGTGAGCCCGCTGTGGACCTGGAGTCAGATGGCTCCACCGACCCGATGCCTGTCGACTCCGGCATGGCCTCCTTCGACACCTTCCCCACCAACGTCGCGATCTACAACGACCCGCTTCCCCGAGCCGATAGCTGCAACGCTGTCGCCACCGAGGTGATGGTCATCGGCCACGACGGCGCTGCTGACGAGAGCGCCCACGACGCCCCACATGCGGCGGTCCACGACTTGTCCATCCCCCTTCCGGCCGACGCCGACGCTGAAGCACTGGAGGCTCGCCGCCTCGCCCTCCTCACAGAGGGCCGGAGGCTGGCTTCCGTGAGATGCCTCACTGAGGCCTACCAGCGCGAAGCTGACCGCGCCGCCTTCGGTACACCGGCCCCGGGCGGGCCAAGCCGGGCCGACATTGTCAAGCAACGTGGCGCCGTCATCGCCGACGTGCTGGGAGTCGACCGCCCGGTCTATGCCACTCCGCTCGAGAACTTGCGTGTCACCCAGGCGGCCGTGGACGAGTTGGACGGCTTGGAGGCCGAAGAACTCCCCCACATGACCCGGCGCATCCAGCAGTTGATCGATGCAGCCACGCAGCGGCACGAAGCCGACGCCCGTGCGGAAAGCCCTCCCCCGCGCCGAGATCACGGCGTGACGTCCCGGACGCCGACTGCGGGCAGAGACCGCGCGCGGCGAGAAAGAGCCAGCTGCCAGCCGAAGCCAAACCCGGATCTCCATCGAGCGAGACGCGGACGGCCATCCCCGAGCCATGGAATGGCGGGGCAACCCGCCTCCGCCTTGACCCCGTGGAGAGAGATATCCCACCCCGCCGCTAGTAGTGCACTCGACTCTCAGCGGCCGACTAGGTCGCCGCAAAGGAGTCGGCGAGAATGACGCCCGCCATCGGATCGACCGCCTGGCACGATCCCTGGCATTGGAAGAAGAAGACGATGTCGGCCCGCCTTGTTTCGGCCCCCGCATCCGTGACGAGCCTTTCCCCAAAGGGTTCTCGCTCCCAAGAGACACGCCCAAGTACAACGGCTCCGTGAAGCCGGAAGATTGGTTGATCGACTACTCCACAGCGGTCAGCATAGCTAACGGCAACCGGCGCGTTGCTGTGAAGTACGTGCCCCTCATGCTGCAAGGCACGGCGCGGACCTGGCTCAACAGCCTCAAGCCTCTCAGCATCAACAGCTGGCTAGATTTCACCGAAGCTTTCATCCGCAACTTCACCAGCACCTACAAGCGGGCCCCCAAGCCCAGGCAGCTCTCCCTGTGCGTACAGGGCCCAGCCGAGTCCACTCGCGACTACCTCACGCGTTGGGCCGAGCTTCGCAACTCTTGCGAGGGGGTGCACGAGGTGCAAGCCATCGAATACTTCACTGCCGGGTGCCGAGAAGGTACCCTCCTCAAGCACAAGCTTCTCTGCGACGAGCCGACTACCCTCGACGAGCTTCTGGACATAGCGGACAAGTACGCCACCGCCGACTCCTCAATGAAGACCGAGCTTCGGGTAGACGCGTCCAGAAAAGTACTCAACCCGGCGCCCAAGACGCCGGCTGGGGATTCCGGCCGACGCCCACACTCGAACGACCACAAGCGCAAGGGCCCCGCGCCGCCTCCCGCCAGTCGGCAGGTGGCCACAGTCGAAGACGCGCTGCCTGAAGGGTGACCTGCGCCCAAGAAGCCCAAGGGTGGCCGGCCGGCTTGGCAGCCGGCCTTCTCCTACGAGCAAACTCTCGATGCCCCATGCAAATTCCATAGCGGCGCGAAGCCGTCCAACCACACAACCCGGAAGTGCCATTGGCTCACCCGAATCTCCAAAGGCGAAGGGCTCGCGCCGCCTCCGCCTGCCGGCCCGCCGCCTCCGGCCGCTCGGTCCGCAGTCGGACCCGTGCACGACGAATTCCCCGACGAGCAAGCAACCTACATCGTCTTTACAAGCCAGCCCGAAGACCAGCGCAGCAAACACCGAGAGAACCAGGAAGTCAGCGTGGTCGCTGCCAACCCCGCCGGACACATGCATTGGTCAGAAAAACCCATCAGCTGGAGCCGAGCCGACCATCCAGAGGTGATGCCGTCTCCCGACTCTTATGCGTTGGTCCTGGAAGCCACCCTCACGACGGACAGATGCGCTGCCCGCTTCTCCCGCGTGCTGATAGACGGCGGGAGCAGCATCAACATCCTGTACCGTGACATCCTGGAGAAGCTAAATGTCAAGACGAAGCAACTCACGCCTACTCGGACAGTGTTCCATGGCATCGTACCCGGCCTGTCCTGCGCCCCCATTGGCAAGATCAAGATTGATGTACTCTTTGGGGACAAGGAGCATTTCCGCCGGGAAGCAATATGGTTTGAAGTGGTGGACCTAGAGAGCCCCTACCATGCGTTGCTTGGCCGACCTGCCTTGGCCAAATTCATGGCAGTTCCCCACTATGCATACCTCAAGATGAAGATACCAAGCACCAAAGGCATCATCACTGTAGCCGGCGATTACAAGAAGTCCTCTGAGTGCGCATCAGCCAGCAGTCGGCTGGCCGAGTCCCTTGTGATTGCCGAAGAAAAGAAGATCTTGGACCGAGTTGTGGCCATAGCCGGCAAGCAGTCGGCCGTGTCCCCCTATCCCAAGGAGCATGATGCTCAAGGATCTTTCCAGCCGGCCAAGGAGACGAAGAAGATACCTCTTGACCCCGAGCACCCAGAGAGGTTTGCCGTCATCGGGGCAAACCTAAACAGCAAATAGGAAGGCGAGCTCGCCGATTTCCTCCATGAGAATCGTGACATCTTTGCATGGTCCCCTAAGGACATGCCGGGCGTCCCGAAGGAATTTGCCGAGCACAAATTACACGTCAGAGAAGACGCAAAGCCAGTCAAACAACCCCTTCGCCGACTGTCGGAGGAGAAACGCAGGATTGTGGGAGAGGAGATAGCCCGGCTTCTGGCAGCCGGCTTCATTATGGAAGTTTTCTTTCTAGAGTGGCTCGCCAACCCGGTCCTCGTGCTAAAGAAGAACGACAAGTGGCGCATGTGTATAGACTACACGAGCCTCAACAAGGCTTGCCCCAAAGATCCCTTTGCCCTGCCGAGGATTGACCAAGTGATAGACTCCACGGCCGGATGCGAGCTGTTGAGTTTCTTGGATGCTTACTCAGGATATCACCAGATAAAGCTAGATCTGGACGACCGCCTGAAGACCGCCTTCATCACGCCATTTGGAGCCTTCTGCTACCTGACTATGACATTCGGCTTAAGAAATGCCGGTGCCACTTTTCAGCGTTGCATGCAGAACTGCCTCCTCAAGCAACTCGGCAGAAACACTCACGTCTACGTGGACGCCATTGTGGTGAAGACGGAGAAGCGCGACACCTTGCTGGGAGACCTCAAAGAAACGTTTGAGAACCTACACCGGTTCCAAATCAAGCTCAACCCCGAGAAATGCGTGTTCGGAGTGCCAGCCGGCCAGCTCCTAGGCTTCCTGGTCTCCGAACGCGGTATCGAATGCAACCCGGTGAAGATCAAGGCCACCGAGAGAATGGCGATCCCCACCAAGCTTCGAGACATCCAAAAGTTCACCGGATGCTTGGCCTCCTTGAACCGCTTCATCAGCCGGCTCGGAGAGAAAGCTCTCCCCCTCTACCGCCTCATGAAGAAGAGCACTCACTTCGAGTGGAACGACCAGGCCAACCAAGCTTTTCACGAGCTGAAGAAGATGCTGGCCACACCGCCCGTCCTAGCGGCACCGACTGAGAAAGAGCCCATGCTCCTTTACATTGCCGCAACCAGCCGGGTGGTCAGCACCGTCATCGTAGTCCAATGCCCAGAAGAAGGCCGAGCCCAGCCGGTCCAGAGGCCGGTGTATTATTTGAGCGAGGTGCTGTCCGCTTCAAAGCAGAACTACCCGCACTACCAGAAGATGTGTTACGGCGTGTACTTCACCGCCAAGAAGCTGAAGCCCTACTTTCAAGAGCATCCCGTCACAGTCGTATGCACCGCCCCGCTGGCCGAGATCATAGGCAGCCGGGACGCATCCGGCCGGGTGGCAAAATGGGCCATCGAGCTGGCCCCTTACACAATCTTCTACCAGCCCCTCACCGCCATCAATTCCCAAGCACTGGCCGACTTCCTCGTCGACTGGGCCAAGAACCAGTACCTGCCGCCATCTCCCGACTCCACCCATTGGCGCATGCACTTTGACGGGTCCAAGATGCGCACCGGCTTGGGAGCCGGCGTCGTCCTTACCTCTCCCAAAGGCGACAAGCTTAGATACACGCTGCAGATTCACTTTGCCGCCTCCAACAACGTGGCCGAGTATGAGGCGCTCATACACGGGCTCCGGCTTGCCAAAGAACTCGGCATTCGCCGGATCCTATGTTATGGCGACTCGGACTTGGTGGTCCAGCAATCATCCGGTGACTGGGATGCCAAGGACGCAAATTTGGCAAGCTACCGCTTCCTCGTTTAGCAGATCAGCGGGTATTTTGAAGGATGCGAATTCCTCCACGTACCGCGAGCCGACAAGGAGCCAGCCGATGCCCTGGCTCGAATAGGCTCCACTCGGCAAGCAATACCAACCGGCGTCGCTCTACAACGCCTCCTCAAGCCGTCCATCAAGCCGTCTCCAGAGTCCGATTCCATCTTCGTACCGCCTGACCCCGACGCGGCCGGGTCCGGCTCAAAGAACCAAGCAGGCGACCTTGGGACTTCGGCACCCCGCCCGGGGACTTCGGCACCCGGCTCGGGGACTGCCACACCCGGCTCGGGGACTATAGTAGCCGGCCCGGGGACTGCACCAGCACAACAGCCGGCGGCCGACTCCAGCATTTCACCACCCAGCCCGCCCACCCTGGTGGCAGTAGCCACATTGGCACTAGGAGAAGTCGCGGCTCCGTCATGGGCTCAGTCCATCCTCAACTTCCTAGTAAACCAAGATCTGCCGGCTGACGAAGCAGAGGCAAGACAAGTCCAACGTCGAGCCGGAGCATACACAATCGTCAACAGAGAACTCGTCAAGCGCAGTGTCACTGGAGTCCTCCAACGGTGCGTCGAGCAAGAGAAGGGCATTGCAATCCTCAGAGACATTCACCAAGGAGAATGCGGCCACCATGCGGCTTCAAGATCACTCGTCGCCAAAGCTTTCCGCCATGGTTTCTTCTGGCCGACTGCTTTGGACGATGCCAAAGAATTAGTTAAATATTGCAAAGGGTGCCAACTCTTCAGCTCCAAGCAACACATGCCGGCTTCAGCACTCAAGACCATTCCCCTCACCTGGCCCTTCGCCGTTTGGGGACTGGACATGGTGGGCCCATTCAAGACGGCGCGCGGTGGCATGACGCATTTGCTCGTCGTCGTGGACAAACTCACCAAGTGGATTGAGGCAAAGCCGATCAAGAAGCTGAATGGGCCAACTGCTGTGACATTCATTGCAGACATAACAACTCGGTATGGCGTGCCACACAGCATCATCACCGACAATGGCACGAATCTTGCCAAAGGAGCCTTGGCACGTTTCTGCGCAGCCCAAGGTATCCGGCTGGACTTAGCGTCCATCGCCCACCCGCAGTCAAACGGCCAGGTCGAGCGAGCCAACGGCCTCATCCTCTCCGGCATCAAGCCCCGACTAGTCGTACCACTGGAGCGTTCAGCCGGCTGTTGGCTCGATGAGCTGCCGGCTGTCCTCTGGAGTCTGCGCACTACACCAAACAAGTCAACCGGCTTCACCCCTTTCTTCCTTGTGTATGGTGCCGAGGCGGTCATCCCAACTGACATCGAGTTTGACTCGCCTCGAGTAACCATGTACACGGAGGCGGAGGCCAAGGAAGCATGAGAAGACGGCGTCGACCTGCTGGAAGAAGGCCGGCTGTTAGCCCTTAGCCGGTCTGCCATCTACCAGCAGGGTTTGCGCCGCTACCACAGTCGGAAGGTCAGGCCAAGATCTTTCCAAGAGGGCGATCTTGTGCTCCGGCTGATCCAGCGAACAGCCGGCCAGCACAAGCTCTCGGCCCCTTGGGAGGGCCCCTTCGTCATCAGCAGAGCTCTAGGCAACGACTCCTACTACCTAATCGACGCGCAAAAGCCCAACGCACGCAAGAGAGATGACTCCGGCAAGGAGTCGGAACGACCATGGAACGCCAACCTCCTTCGAAGATTTTACAGTTGAAATGCAGTATGTATCATGCTAACTTTTGTACTAAACACGAGACGATAGGCCCCCCGAGGAGGGCTCGGGGACTGCCATCTTTTATCTATGAATGAAAAGTATCATGCTTATGACCTTGTCATTTCATTTACTTGTTCTGTCCGGCACCGGGTTCGACTAGTCGGCCCGGGGACTGGCCGACTGGAGTTATATTAGAAGTCCTACCCGCGGTCAGACAAGTAGTGTGCCGACACCCAGGCTTAGCTCTTGCCAAAGTCGCAGTTCGAAGAACCGGCTGTCCGGCTGGCAAGAGTCAAAAGCAGGAAAAGATGCCCACACGAAAAATGGCCAGGGACCAACAGACTAATATAACGAAAGCCGGTTTGCCGCCTACCACCGACCGACTATCGAAGTAGCCGGCCGGCTGGTTTCCATTCACTTCACTTCAATCCAAGAAAGCTCGAGTACTTGCCTCCCCAAAGAGGGAAGGCGGCAAAGGAAAAAGCCTAAGGATAAAAAGCATACGCGAATGGAAACCAAACATGCCCATAATAATATTTACATAGAAGACCTCCAAGAGGCCAGCATTCAACATAGTTTGGATACACCCCCAGTGGGTGGAACTGCAAAAGCTTAATAAAGATTGTTCAAAAGGCAACAAGCAGGAAAAATAAGGACGGCAGGTCAAGCTGGCGGGGCGACCGACGAGCCGGGCTGGTCGGCGGAGACGGTTGTGCCGGCTGAAGGAGTGGCCGGCTGGCGAACCTTGGCTTGATCACCGCCTCCCGCAGAGGGCGCGCTTCCACGCGCCTCGTTGCTGGAGGCACGGTTATCCTGAGGCAGGCCGCTTGTTCCACTAGCCGGCTCGACGTCTTCACCGTCCTCTTCTTCGTCATCCTCGCCCTCATCGCTGGAGGCGATCTCCTCTGCTGAGTCCTCGCCCACCGCCGGGTTCAGCCCGAACCACTCCTCCGGCTGGGCAACGCCGTCATCATTGATTTCAGGTGCAAAAACACTGATGTCGGTGCACTCGGCGATCGTCGAAGCACGCTGGGCGATAGCCGGCCGCACCTCCTCCAGCCGCCAAGTGCGCAGCTGGTCCAGGTTCAGCCCTGGGTACCAAGCTCGAACGAACTCCAATGCCCGCCCGGCTCCAAGATGGGCCGCCGACGCCTTCCAAGCTTCAAAGCGACCGACTGCGACCTCCAGTCAGTCGGCTGTCCGGCTTGGGGTGCGGGGGATCGTCTCGCCGGGCCAGAGGGCGGCCAACACCTGCGCCCCGGCACGTTGGAGCCGACGAAGCATCCGGTGAGCCGGCTACAGCCGCGCTTGGACAGCCAAGAGCTGCTCCTCAAGCGTCCGATTCGCGTTCGGCGCGATGTTGACCCCCGCCTGACGGTGCACCTCGCGATGGGCCTCGATGGTTTGGGCGGCGAGGGCGGAGTAGCCGGGAAAGTAGTCTGCACAAGAAAATAGGCAGCATCACAAGTCAAGCCAAAAACCAGGAGGAAAGGGGAAGGAGAGGAGCGAGGAAGGCGGCTTACCGTCGATCAAGTCCTCGATGCGGCCGAAGCCTTCATCCAGCACTCGCCGGGTCTCAGCCCAGCTCGCCGCCTCGGTCTCAAACTCTGCCTTCAGGGCGGCCTCGCTATCCTGCGCTTTCTGCAGGGCCGCCTTGTGGCTCTCCTCTTGGTCAGCCAGCTTCTTGGCCAGGCGGTCACGCTCCTGGACCAAGGCAGCGTACTCAGCATCCTTGGTACGAAGGGCGGCCTGCGCTTCGCCGAGCTCCCTCCTCAAGTCAGCGTTGGCCCCTGAAAGCACGAAAAAAACAATAAGGAAAAAGTCGTCAAGGAAGATCCGACCCGACTGCTCAGCAGTCGGCCCGAATCTCGGGGACTACACCCAGTGGGTGCGCTGACGCGCCCCCACAGGAGACAGACAAGATCAAGCACTTACTTTGGCTGTTGGCCAGGTCGTCGGTCTTCCGACCCAACTCCCGAGCCTGGGAGTTGAAGGCGGCAACACGAGAGTTATGATATTCCTAGAAGTTCAGACAGGAAGCAAAAATAAGGTAGTCGTTAAGAAAGATCCGACCCGACTGCTCAGCAGTCAGCCCGAATCTCGGGGACTACACCCAGTGGATGCGCTGACGCGCCTCCATGGAAGAAATCAAGAGACCAAAGCGGCCAAGAATGAAAGACTCACCCGGATGGTGGCCCGCGTCGACAGGAACTCCTGGGTGTACTGCTGCAGCAGGGCGGCCTGAGCTTGAAGCCGGCTCCGGACCTCTTGAGCCGCCACATTCAGCTCGCCAGTCCCCCTGCTGGGAGTCCAGTCGGACGTGGCGGTGCTGGCCGCCTCCAGAGCTTCCGCCGACTGGCCGACGCCCGCGACTCGGCGCGACTCCGGTGGAGCGGCGCCTCCCCCTGCGCGCTGACGCACCACCGGCTGCACCTCGAAGCCGGCTCCGTCCTCTGGCTCACCCCGGCCCGCTCCTCTGGCACCACTGACGATTGGCCGCCTTGGCCCGCTCCGGTTGGCGCTGCCGGCGGCGCTCTCCCCGCGAAGGCCACGAGGTCCTCCCTCCTCTCCATCAGTGGCGGGTCTTGGACGATTTCCTCCGCCAGGGGCAATGGGGTGTCAGGGGCCATGGCTCGGAGGGGAATGGCGAGCAGCGGAGGCTGGTTACGTGAACCCACCACCTCCGTTTCCGCGGTCACCGCCTCCGCCTGGGCCTTGGCTGCCGCGTCGGCCTGCTCCCTCGCCGCTTGGGCGGCCGCTTTTTCCACCGCCTCACACACCTCCTGCGCCTCGCGGGCGTTCCGCTCCGTGGCCTCCCTGAGGTCGGCACGGGGGTCCACGCGGCGGGAGCCCGAAGACCCTCCAGTCGGCCCAACTACGGAGCCGCCCGGACCCCGCTCAAGGGAAAGCGGCGCCCTGTCCAGTGAGCGGGAAAAGGTTAGGAAGAATGTTCGAACAAGAGAGAACAATGAAAAGCATGCGACCAGGCAATCGACGACTTACGCTGAGACCGCCTGAGGCTGCTTCACCGCCTTGCGGAAGCGGGCCGCTTTCGCGGCCGCCTCATCTCGTTTGGTCGCCGTGGTGGAGGCTTTGGGCTTCTTCGGTCGACTGCCGAAGAGGGTTGACGCGGCCCGGCGCTTCTGTGCACCGCCGCTGGCAGCCGGCGCGGTGGACAAGCCCGCGCCCTGATGGTCGGCCGCCGGCTGGCGACGCGGGGCGACTTCGGCTTCGGCATCATCCGGCCAGTCCTCGAAGCTGGCGGTAAGCCCTGTGCCTCCGGGCTCGGCGTCATCCCCCATGACGGCGTTTTCCATGGCGGCCGCCCCCAAATCCGGGTCGTCAACGTCGTCCACCGTGCGGTCGGGGACATACTGGCCTTCTATCCCTGCTGCCCCGGTTGTCGACGGAAGAAGGGGGTTCTGCTAAGAAGAACCGACCGATCAGAAGCCGGCCACCATAAAGCCGGCTACCAACAAAAAGAAGAAAGAGAGGAAAGCTCACCACGGGTGGAGGGTTGGCGCGAGAATACGGCACCTTGCCGTATCGCCAGTCCTCGGCGAGCTTGCAATTGGAGATATGATTTACCATGTACGACACCTCCGCATGAGGCATCTCCCTGGTGCTCAGCCGGCTTGGGTCGAAGCGGCCGCTCATCTGACACATCATGTGGGGCTGGCTTTGGAGAGGAAGTATCCGGCGCTCCATGAAGGTGGCCACCAAGTCGGCCCCGCTCAGGCCTTCGGACTGGATCATCACCCGAAGCCGGGAGACGGCAGCGTTCCCGGCCTGAGACAGTGACCTGGACCGGAAACTCCATGAGGGCTGCCTCCCAGCCGGCGGGCCGGCTACGTAAGCCGGCAGGTTGACGTGGTCTCCTTGCTGGGCGACGTTCTTCACGTAGAAGTACGACTTCTGCCAGATCTTCACCGACTGGATCAGGGGGATGGACGGGAACGGGTTGTTCTCGCCCGACCTCCTCATGGCGATGAAGGCCCCGCAGGGGGCGGGCACGCCTGCGATGACGGTGCCGAGTTTGCTCTGGAAGAATTCCCCCCCCCCCAGAGCTCCAGCGTGGGGAACAGCCCCAAGAATCCTTCGCAGAGAGAGACGAAGGCCGACAGCAGCATCACCGCGTTGGGCATGAGGTGATGCGGCTGAAGATTGTAGAACTCGAGGAAGGAGCACGGGAATCCGCTCGCCGGAAGGCCGAAGCCGCGCAGGAAGTGCGAGCGGAAGACGACCCGCTCGCCCTCCTCCGGTGCCGGCGAGATCTCCGTCTCTGGCGCCAGGCGGACCCGCACGAGGTTGGCGTCGGGCAGGCACCGAGTCTGGTGGAGGAACTCAACATGGTCGTCATGGACGTTGGAGCCGTCCCACGAGCTCGACAGCGCCATGGGAGCAAGACGATGTGGCGGCGTGGCGGCGCTGAGACGGGAGGCTGCGGCGGCAACGAGAGGAAGAAAGGAGAACGAGAAGGGGCGGAGCGAGAGAGAGCGTGCGAACCTCTGTCTCCCCCCCTCCTCCCCCTACTTATAGGCTCGACTGGCGGCGCCGAGGAGGCGCGGCGTGAGGAAACGTGGGGATCGATCGTGCCCACTCCCCCATGTCCCGCGTTTACTGTGCCTTGATGGTGGAATAAAACCGCCGCGGGAAGGCGAGCGCCCATGTGGGCCACGGAAGATCCGCGCTCAGACCGAGGCCTACGAGTGGCGGGCCCGGGCCTACGGCGGCGTCCCGTCGCGCGCGTGCGTTGGCAGGATTTCCTCGCCACGTGGCCCGCGTTCCCACCTACAAGAAACGGAGCTCTCTGAAATCAGCATACACCGGCAAAGCTGGCTCTTCGGGGTAGGAAGCTGACCAAGCTTCTCGTCCCTTTGTCCGCCTCGAAGCTCGATCAGCTTCGGGGACTACTGTTGGAGTAAATAGCCATGGGTAGCCTAGCCGGCTTCCCCAGGCCCTTCTGAAAAAATTACGAGCCCGTCCGGCTCTCAGGAATCCAAGACATGGGGCCGCCTTCCCCTGGCCGGCTGTCTCCCAGGCCGGCTATTGGAAGGCGGCCCGACTTTAGCCCTCATGAAGAAAGCCATGGGAGGGCCGACTTCGAGAAGTCGGCCGCGAGGAGGCCGACTCCAGGAAGCCTGCTCCCATAAGCGGTCGAGACCGTACCCTCAAAGTTTGCATCCACCAAGCGGCGATGAGACGGGGCGTGGCTACAGTGAAGCCTGCCACCCCCGAATCCCGGAGCGCGCCTGGCACAGTGCGCCATACAGGTGGCCATGACCCGTCCGGCGTGGCACTGTTGCCACACTGACCCTGATGTCATCCACGATGGATTGCGAGTACGGCCACGGGCGGTGGGCCCCTTCAGGAAGAGAGACACCTGAAGGCGGCCTGGCCTCCCCCAGCCGACCCGAGAAGGAGCCGGCTCTCTCCAGCCGGCTTGCCACCCCCTCGAAGGAGACGCCCCATTAAGGAGACAAGACACGGTGAGGCTACAGTGGCCACCCGCCGGACGACAGCACTATAGCCATGCTTACCTCGGCGAAGCCCTCGTCACCAAGATTGAGCAACAGTAACCATCCACCGACAAGGCCCTGGACAGTGGGGCCTGCCTGTCGACCAGGGAGCCGGCAGCCGGTGGGACCCACCAGCCGGCGGGCCCTAGCAGCCGACACAGAAGTCGGAGAGCGAAGACACAGACGGCTGGGCCCCACACCCAGCCGGATTACCATTGTACCCCCGGGGGTAGGCCTATATAAACCCCCCAGGACACCCATGCAAAGGGTTGGACCCCCAGCTAGTTTTAGACACCACACAAGGAGAAGAAGCAAGCTAGTCGTGCCCTTCTTCCTCCTCCCACCAAACAGCTCAAGGAGCATTGTGTAGCTACCTGTCCATCTAGTGATCATGCGGAGACCCCGTAGAGCAGTAGTAGGGGTGTTATCTCCATGGAGAGCCCCGAAGCTGGGTAAGATTTGCCGGCATGCATGCCTTCGCCTCATCCCGTTTCCAGGCACCGGCGACATCTTACTGGCTCCCACAATGATAAGCCACCCGTTCGCATATTTCGCACCTACCACCCGACATCACTTGATGTTACAACACCATCTTGAGATTGACATTGCCCTTGGTCTTGTTCTTGAGGTTGAGGGCCTTCACTTTGTTCTTCGGAAGCGTGTGGGCCTTGGGTTGGTGATGGCTCCACTTGAGTGGAGCATTGTCCTTCTCCTTCGGCCACAAGGGGTTCCTCAATGGGTAAGATAAAACCAACACCCATTCTTCTTATGGCTTGGGGAAGAATTTCATCACCTACATCACAAGTGCCACTTTGCTCCACTTGGGAGCCGTTATTCTCATCAAACTCCATGTTACATGTCTCCTCAATAAGTCCCATGGACTTATTGAGGACACGGTAAGCATGGGAGTTTGTAGCATAACCAACAAATATGCCCTCATGAGCTCTAGCCTCAAATTTAGACAAACGAACACCTTTCTTGAGAATGAAACACTTACACCCGAACACCCAGAAGTACTTGAGGTTGGGCTTGTTCCCGGTCAGTATCTCATATGGAATCTTGTTCAAGCCTTTGCGGAGGTAGAGCCGGTTTGATGCATGACACGCGGTGTTGATGGCTTCGGCCCAAAAGTTGTATGGAGACTTGAACTCCACCATCATGGTCCTTGCCGCATCCATCAACATCCGGTTCTTCCTCTTCGCTACATCATTTTGTTGAGGGGTGTACGGTGCAGAATATTGATGCTTGATCCCCTCATCACTAAGAACTCATCCAGGGTGTAGTTCTTGAACTCGGTGCCGTTGTTACTTCTTATTGTCAAGATTTTTGCATTGTGTTGCCGTTGAGCTTCATTTGCAAAGTCAATGACGGTTTGTTGGGTCTCACTCTTCCTCTTGAAGAAATATACCCACGTGTATCTTGAATAATCATCCACAATCACCAAGCAATACTTTCTTCCCCCAAGACTATCCAAAGATGGAGGCCCAAAGAGATCCATGTGAAGGAGCTCCAAAGGCCTCTTCGAGTAAATGATAGTCGTAGGAGGGTGAGCCTTTTCATGTAGCTTTCCTTCGATACAAGCACTACAAACACGATCTTTCGCAAAACTAACATTTGCTAGTCCACGGACATGGTCCCCCTTGAGAAGACTTTGCAAAGATCTCATATTGACATGGGCTAGACAGCGATGCCAAAGACATCCCACGTCAACTTTAGCCATTAGGCATGTCGCGGTCTTGGTGAGTTGCTTCGAAAAGTTAATCACATAGAGACAGTTTTCGACATGCCCAACAAAGGCTACTTTAAGAGTTGTAGCGACTAGACCTCAAACGGTCCAATCTCTGTGCTTAGGTGTCATCCTTGGATCTGTAATGCTGACACCACACAATACTTGAAGGATTTATAACAGAGTGGCAATCACACACTTATTACATCGAGAGTCTCAAAAGAGAACTTATTACAATAAATATGGCTTAAGGCCATCTAGAAACGATAACAATGGAAGGCTTGGAAGATAAGTGAGTCCATCAACTCCAACGACATCACTGAGTATAGAACCACGACCTAAAAGGCACCTTACTCGTCGTCTAAAAAGTCTGCAACATGAACGTTGCAGCCCGAAACGGGTCAGCACATGGAATATGCTGGCAATGTAACACATAGAGAGCAATAAAAGAATAAGACTATTCTATATGCATATTTGGCTGGTGGAAAGCTCTATGGTTACAGTTTTGCGTAAAGCCAATTTTTCCCTACTGCAAAGGAATAAATTTTATTTAACTATCATGGTAGTTGTTAAACATTGAGAATGGTTGACAACATTCTCAATCCCAATTAAGCATCATCATTAAAACCCAATAAAATTAATTTAGAGTAACATAATGAGATTCGCATGATAATCCAAGTACTAGATACTCAAGATGTCTATAACCGGGGACACGACTAACCATGATTAGTTTATACACTCTGCAGAGGTTTGCGCACTTTTCCCCACAAGACTCGATCTCCTCCGTTAGGATTCTCGCACTACATGGTGTTTGAGAAATGGATGACCGAGACATAGTCTTTCAGAAGCGCTAGCACCTTACGAACGGGTAAACCATACCAACCTACATCCCCTACATCTGCTAGTCTACCACTGTAAGAGTTCACACGACTTAGTCAACTATGCTAGAGCCCATAGTAGCTTGTGGCTGCACACGGAAGTTTCTAGTATGAATAATATCTTGATCCCTTTGAGCCTGGGTGGCGGTCCAAAAGAAAAACAGGCAATCACTGGAATACCCAGGTGCCTCAATCCACCCAGATATGTATTTAAGTTGCCACCTTAAATAAACCATTAAATTATCAATCTCACATCTCTCATGGATTTCACTCACCCAATCCACGTCTACGAGCATAGCATGACATAAAAGCAAACGTAGAAGTAACTCCCAAAGGTTTGATAATAACAGGTAATAGGTACTACCTCATCTACTTCCCAAACCCACAATTTAATTAGATCCTAATCATGCAATGTGTGAGGGTTGATCTAATGCAATAAAAACTGGGTAATAGGAAGTATGATCAAAGTGTTACTTGCCTTGCTGATGATCCGTGAAACCTAGCGATTCGAAGTAGCAAGCGGCGCACTCCGGGTACTCTATCGCAAACAAACAAGCATACAATAAGTAATCAACTAATGCACAGGTAAAACTCAAATAAGAGATCTAACTAGAAAGTTCAACTTAAGAACTCCGGTTGGCAAAAAGAATCAAATCCAACGAAGCAACGAAAGACAAACGGCAAAAGAAACAACTCCGTTTACTAATCTGAATCTAGGTCAAATTTTACTAAGGCAAAAACTTGTTTGAGTTGGTTAAACGGAAAGAGGGTTTCGAGACGAAAATCCAGGTGCTTGAATCGCCTAATTCTGATAAATGAGTGAAAAGATAAACTAAAACGAAAATCGGATCAGAAATGGCGATCAGAAAAATCACGGATTTAATCCGAGAAAAAGAAAAACGATGAACAGATTAACGAACGAACGTTCGTTATCTGATTCTAAACGATGAACGCGTTCGTTAAACGAACGAACGAGCGAACGCTCGCTAAATAAATAAACCGGAGAAAAACCGATCTATTTAAAAAAATGAAAACTAGGGTTTTCTTAAAAAACCGAAACGGTTTTTCTCAAAAAACCGGCAGCGGCGGCTACCTCTGCTTGGGCTCCGGGCGGCGGCTCCTAGCAGCAGCGGCGTGGGGCGGCTGCTGCGGCGGCGCGGGCGGCGTGGGGAGGCGACGGTGGTGTGGGGCTCCAGGGGGGCTCCGAAGGGTTATAGGGGGGGGGCAACTTGGGGAAGGGGGCGGCCTCGGGAGGCGTGTCCTGCCCGAACTCGGCGGCGGCGGCGATCGGGACTCCGGTCCCGATCCGGCTCGCGGGAGGCAGCGGCGGCTGGGCCCTCGGCCCAGTCGGGCGCGCGGGGTTTTTTTTAAACAATATCGCTACGACTAAAAAAAATTCTAGAAAAATAAATAAAAATCTAAAAATGCCAAAACAAATTTTCACTGTCTAAATAAAATATTTAGAACAGGATGAACATTTTCTTGGCCCTAAATGCAATTTTTGAAAACGTGCATTTTTTCCTAAATTCAAATAAAATAGCAAATAAAACCAAAATAAAATCTTATTTGATATTATTATTAAATCCTCAATATTTCTTTATTTTGGGAAAGTCATTTTATTCCCTCTCTCATATTTTTTTGTAATAGCAATAATTGAAGATAAAAATAAAATTAAATGATCCTATTCTCAAAATTTGAGAAAACTCAAATATGAAAATAACGAAATCCCCAACTCTCTCCGAGGGTCCTTGAGTTGCGTGAAATTTCTAGGATCAACCAAAATGCAAATAAATATGATATGCAATGATGATCTATTGTCTAACATTCCAAATTGAAAATTTGGGATGTTACAAACCTACCCCCCTTAAGACGAATCTCGCCCTCGAGATTCGGGTTGGCTAGAAAAGAGGTGAGGGTAGTCCTTCAACAGATCTTCCTCTCGTTCCCAGGTGGCTTCATCCTCCGTGTGGTGGCTCCACTGAACTTTGCAAAACTTGATAACATTGCTGCGGATGGCTCGGCTGGCATACTCAAGAATCTTGACTGGTTTCTCTTCATAGGTCAAATCACTATCCAACTGAATTGCTTCCAGCGGCACTGCATCTCTTAGCGGTATATCAGCCATCTCTGCGTGGCACTTCTTCAACTGGGAAACGTGGAACACGTCGTGAACTCCTGACAATTCTTTGGGCAATTCCAACTTATAAGCTACTTCTCCCATACGCTCCGAAACTTTCCCTTAACTCCAAAGCGCTTAACTCCTCGAAGTGGAGATACTCGAAGATAAACTCGGTCTCTGAAAGTGTGTTATATCGACTAGAGGGGGGGTGAATAGGCGATTTTTATGAAAGTCTTCAAAACATGGGAGTTTTGAAGACAAACGATAGAAATGAACCTATAAGCATGCAGCGGAAGGTAGACTACCCTAGACAAGCCATAGTCAAGTATTCAATGAAGTGAAAGTACAAAGACTAACATCAGCTAGGCAGTACGGATCAGGATGGAAGATAATATGAAACCAATATGAACAAACAATCACATAGTGAAGACAAATGGAGAATGCAAATAGGCAATGACTTCACAAGGACCAACTGTAAATAAAGAGATGGGAAGGATAGAACCAGTGAGCTTGGTGAAGATAAAGGTTTGGTAGACTAGTTCCAACTGCGGTGACAGTTGTACGTCTGGTTAGGGCGGCTAGGTATTTAAACCTGAGGACACACAGTCCCGGACACCCAGTCCTGAGCACGCAGCTCAGGACACTCAGTCCTCACCGTATTCCCCTTGAGCTAAGGTCACACAGACCTCGCCCAATCACTCTGGTAAGTCTTTAAGGTAGACTTCCAAACCTTCACAGACTTTGTTCACCGGCGATCCACAATGACTCTTGGATGCTCAGAACGCGACGCCTAACCGGCTGGAGGATTCATAGTCGTCAAGTGTAATAAGTCTTCAGATCACACAGACAGGAAGACTTCAGTGATGCCTAACACTCTTTGGCTCTGGGTGGTTAGGGCTTTATCCTCGCAAGGAATTATCTCTCAAAGGCTTCGAGGTGGGTTGCTCTCAAACGACAAAAGCCGTACTCTAACTCTGAGCAGCCAACCGTTTATGGTTGTAGGGGGTGGGCTATTTATAGCCACTGGGCAACCCGACCTGGTTTTTCCGAAATGACCCTTGGTCACTAAGGAACTGACACGTGTTCCAACGATCAGATTTCAAACACACACGGCAACTTTACTTGGACTACAAGCAAAGCTGACTTATCCAACTCTGGACAAGATTTGCTCTCATAGTCTTCACTCGAAGACATAGGATTTTGGTTAAGCATCACTTCAGTCATTCTGACTGGTTCTCTTGGACCCCACTTAACAGTACGGTGGTTCCTATGACTCAATAAAGAAAAACACAAAACGATGAAACTGCTAAGTCTTCGCGCTCCATAGTCTTCACGCGATGTCTTCTCTTATCATAGTCTTCAATGTGAATGTCTTCACATACCACCTCTGACTTCAATGTCTTCATACATTTTTAGGGGTCATCTCTGGTAGGAAAACCGAATCAATGAGGGACTTCTACCTGTGTTATCCTGCAATTCTCACAAACACATTAGTCCCTCAACTAGGTTTGTCGTCAATACTCCAAAACCAACTAGGGGTGGCACTAGATGCACTTACAATCTCCCCCTTTTTGGTGATTGATGACAAACTAGTTGAAGTTTTCAACGGGGAATAAAATATGTGAAATTGTAAAGGATAGGTTATTGTCTTCATAAGTGGCAAAGGCTCCCCCTAAAGATGTGCATATAAGTAATTTGCTTTTGGTATGCAAATGCACATGGGAGGTTGTACTTGTGGAGATCCTCTTCAACTTATGATGACAATTTATCATGCATGAAAAGTATGTCAAGATAATGACATGCATAATGAAAAATGGACGTCTGCAAAATGATCTAAGTGCGGAATTTATCGTCGCACATGCGGAATTTATCATCGCATCACAGAATAGCAAATAAGTAGCAGACGACCATCGAGTTTGAGTGTTACAACTCAAAGAACCAAATGTATCAAGATGCGAGAGTTGTAAACACTAGGCAAAATATAAAACTACCACCCATATGAACCCGCTTGAAGACTATCAAACTCATATGATTCTCCCCCTTTTGTCAGTAAGGGCCAAAAAGGTTTGAAGACATAGAGCACCTACTCGTCCCCGTGAGGAGTTGGTGAAGCAGCAGGGTCTTCTGTGTTGGTTGGCGGTGCAGACGAACTCGGTGTAGTGTTGATTCGCGCTGAAGGTGGTGAAGTAGCATTGTCTTCACCATCGATGACATGTGCATTCACTATTGCAGCAGAGGAGGAGAACTCAGAGTCTTCAAGAGACGGAGTACGCCGCAGCACCGTCCTTCTTGGAGGTGTTGAGTCAAACTTGAAGCGTTAAGAGAAGCCATCCTCTTGAAGATCATCTTCAGAACACATAAGCGTCGGCCCTTTCCATGTACGCCGACAAGTTTCATGGGCAACAAAGGTATTCTTGGTGGCAAGGTTGCGAATCCTGTTTACGTCCACCAAGAGGCTTTGCATTTGGTGCTGCAGCCAGTCATGATGCTTATCCTGTTTCTGATGAAGGGCAACCGGAAGTTCTCGGTCGTAGAGAACACGAGATCACTTCTTGGGCCTTTGGGCAATGGTGCTTTCAGTTGCTTCAGTGAGGGCACGATGAGGTGCACGGGTAGTACCAGCCAGAGGATACACACGAGCGACTGCTGGATCTCCGTCAATGTGTTGTGAGAAACTTTGCTTATCAGCATTCTGAAGACTAAGGGGCTCCTTGGCAGGCTCTGGATAGATGGCTTCAACTGACATATCAACGTCAGGCATAAAGATCCGATGATTGCGAGCAGAGGGCTGATAGGTGACAGCTGAGTGTAGTTTGATCAGCCGCATAATCCATGGAGCGTAAAACTTCAAGCCAAAGAGATCAGATCCTGATGCAGCAAGTTGGCGGATGAAGAAGTCTTGTGCATTGAAGCATTTGCCGTGAAGAATATGGAAGACCAAAGTCTTCATTGCACCTTCCAGCTTTGCATGTGGAGAATGTCCTTTGATGGGCCAGAGAGTTCGCCTTATAATGTGATAGATAGTGCGTGGCAGATACTCAAGGTCTTCAACAAAGAACTCCTTAGGATATGCAGCATCTGGAGGCAAAGGCTTCATCATGCTAAGCATCTGACTCATGTTTGGTTCAGGCTTGTGAAAAATGCTCTCCATAGCTGCACTGTGAAGCTGACAACCAGGTTCATAAAGATCTCCTGGAGTGGGCAGACCAGTGAGCTCAATGATATCAAAGGCTTTGGCATCGTGATGAACATTGCCTGTCATCCACTCAAGGACCCAAGTCTTCGGATCTCTGTTGTAGCCACGAATATGAAGAGTGGCATAGAATTGGAGCAGCAATTCTTCGTTCTAGTGCTCCTTGTCAGTGACGAACGGCAACAATCCAGACTCTATGAAGCAATCCAGAGCTTCTTCCAAACAAGGCAGACCAGTTATGGCTTCAGTGTCAAGACGCATATGTGGGAAAATGCGACCTTGATTGTACAGAATGCATAAGTAATAAATGCGCTGCTGATAGCTCCAGAACCGATCAGAAGATATTCTTGCCTTGGTGTAGGGGTTCTTGGCGCTATCAAAGAAGGTGTTGTGTGCCTTGAAGCCATTGATATTAAAAGATGCGGGTGCAGATGCAGTACCTAGAAACCTAGGCAACCTTGGTATTGGCTTCTGAACCTGAGGCCTGTGCTCAACATGATAGTCAAACTGAGGACCAGCAGCAGGCGGAGGAGTCAGAAAAGGCCATTTGATAATGATAAGTTGGCCATAGTTGAATGCTTGCTCGATAGTGTGTGGCCTTGGTGGCGGAACAGGAGCAGTGGCATCAACAGAGGCGTCAGGCTGCACATCTGTTGCAGGTGCATCATTGGCTTCATTGGCCTTTGGCACAGTGTTAGGTGCAGGCTCCACAGTGTCTTCAGCCATGACCACGTCATTGGCTTCAGTGGTGTTAGTGGTGGCAGCCTCAGGATTCTCAACCTCCACTTCAGAAGCTGGAGGGTCGGTCACGTTCTCCTCAAGAACAACATCTTGGTGAGACGGGGGTGTAGCAACTCTTGGGGCTTCTTCTTCATCGGCTGATGCAGCCGGAACATCTTCAACCATTTTGGCTTCGGATTCAGAGACAGTCACAGTAGGAGTGGCATCTGGAAACACTTGACGTGCAACAGATTGGTGGTGCACTTCTCCTTCTGGAACGCTCGAAAGAGGGACTTGAGGCCTTGGTCCTTTGCGAAGCCTGCGTAGCGCTGGTGACGCCTATGGAGATGGAGTTGGATGGGCCTCAAAGTCGTCTTGTTCGTCTTGCACAGGTGGTGTGACTTGTTGTTGTTGGGGAGTACTCTGGGTGTCTTGTTGTTGTGGGTGATCAGCCCATGATGCATCCTGAGCAGTTGGCGTCAGAGGACGACCAATGCTGATGAGTTCGCTGTGCGTGAGCACAGGTGATGATACCAGTTGGTGCTCGATCTGAGGAAGGACTTCATCATCTTCAACATTGTCATGGTGACCAATGTCTTCAGCAGCGGTGGGGTCAACTGCTGGAATGTCTTCAGCTTCAGGAGCCTTTGTGGAAGCAGGCTCATGAACTACTATGTGTCGTTCTTGATGCGAGGAATCAGGGCGAGCAACAGAGATGGGTTCTACAACAAGGGGCTCTGTGGGAGCAGC
Organism: Triticum aestivum; assembly: GCF_018294505.1. Taxonomy (NCBI): domain Eukaryota; kingdom Viridiplantae; phylum Streptophyta; class Magnoliopsida; order Poales; family Poaceae; genus Triticum; species Triticum aestivum. Next base: position 101,043,758 of record NC_057803.1, read on the forward strand.
CCGATCTTTCTTGGTTCTGCGATTCTTCTTGGAGGGAGCGACATCAGAAGCATCAGGATTTTTCCTCTTTCTGGCTTCAGCCTCGGCAGTCCTCGTCTTCTTCAGTTCTGAAGCGGTTGACCGGACCTTTAGCTTTGAGCCAGTCATGCTGCTTGGAAAGACTATGCGTGGCTCTTCCCGCCTTGAAGGTGCAGATTGGTCTGTTGATGGCTTCTTCTTTGCAGCCATTCTTGGGTCGATGCCAGGACGACCAAGAGCCTTGCGCTTCTTAGCCTCATTGTAGGCTTGCACACACTTGTCAGCCAGGCTCTTCATGCCCTCATGAGAACCTTTAGATTCTTCACGCTTCTTGAGAAAGGCTTCCTTGAGCTCGTGCAACATAATTTTGAAGTTTTTCACATCTTGCACGCTGAGCTTGGCCATGTGCTTCTTGAACTGAGCTTTCTCATAGTCGATCTTTTGCTTTAGTTCAACGATGCGCTGAGCTAGAGCTAGCTCAGAAGCAATGGCGCCAGTGAAGGCGACATTGAGGCCAATTGGAAGTTGTAGATCTTCAAAGATGAGGTTGGGCGTGTCAAACCACTCATCAATGAAGTTATGGATGATTGCCACATCAAAGAGAGGCAAATCATTGAAGATCTCTGCTTCTTCCTTGCTCTTGATCAGTTGCTCAAGAGCGTCATCTGCAAGATCTCATCGCTGGACAGATCAATGGCGTCATTGCGCAGAATAGCAGCAGCAGTCAGTGCCTGATCAGTATTCTTTATCATCACAGTCTTCTTGGAGATACGTGATAGATCTTCAGACTGCACACTGTCTTTAGGAGGTGCAGTAGCCAGTGGCTTCGCCCGTAAGATTTTTGGTGCTGAGGCAGACTTTGAAGCTTTAGGCTTCTTCAGCTTCGTTGGCTTCGGTGGTGCAGGTGCTTCGTCAGATTTAGCATCATCTGCAGGTTGATCCACGACTGCCCCTTGAACCATAATATGAGTGATGAGACCTTCTAGGTTGTAGAAGGTCCCAACCAGATTGGGTTCAGCTTCTCGTGTGCCATCAGCACGTGGCGCAGAGGGGCCTGGGTTGAAGTCTAATCCCAATGACTTATTGTTTTCCTTGGCAGAGTTCTATGCAAACTGATAGTTGCGCTTGAAGAGATTGTCTTCGCGACACCATAATAGAGAGGATGGGTCGGCATTAGCAGGCTGAGGTCCACGAAGCATGCAGGGGTAAAAGCCTTGAGCAATAGCTTCAGACTGTGATTTGGGCTGAAGACCTTTGTATATGATATCTCCCCATGGGCCCTTGATGGCACTCTTCTCAGCATATTCGTCGGTGACGAATCTGTACTTGAACCATTCTTCTGCCCAATGTCTTCGAATCCATTGGATTCGGTTCTTGTGTTCTTCATAGGTTTCTTCTGCATCTGACTTGTATAGCTCATAGAGATATGATGGCAGGTCCTTAGCAGTGTTTCCACGGCGCTGTCTGCCTTCCTTCCTTGTAGATTTCTCTGTAGCCGTGAACTTCAAACTGAATGGCTTCAACACGTTCAAAGGTTTCAAAGGCTTCCGCCTGCGGGTCAAACAGGAACTGGCTTCGGGAGAATTTATATGATGCTATAAGTATTCTGCAAATGAATGCAGACTATGAGAACCAAGGGATTCTCCCACGGACATGTACCTGTGACAGCATTAAGGTGCGAGGGAAGGGGAAGAGGTCATATGCATTCTCAGAAGATTTTGAAGATAAATCAGTTTAGAAGACATTGACCTCATAGTGCGAAGATATTCACTCATAGATAGAGAGTTGGTTCCAAATTTGTACGAATCCACGAATAAGTACAAGTGAGGAATCTAACTACTTTGTGAAGCATAAGTGAACATACTAGGCATATTATGATATGGAGTATGAAATAGATCCAACTTGTGTGAACAGAAACTGCTTGTGGTAGAAAGTAATGAATCTATAGGATCAAAGGAGCCGTAAAAAGGAAGTTTTATTTACCACACAAAGAACTGCTAGACAGAGTGGGAGAGGAGGCCGAGCAGTTCGATCGTCCGTGCCCTAACTTGGCGACGGAGGACACCTACGATGATGGCAGAGAAGACGATGTCCGTGGCCGGCGTGAAGATGACGTCGGTGAGGTCGCGGCAGCTAAGCGCTTCGTCGTCGGCGTCGTCGAGGGCTAGCGGTGGCGCTAGGGTTTGTGCGAGAGTGGAAGAAAGGAAATGACTGTGGTGAGGCGTGTATTTATAGGGACATGGACGGCACAATGTTATTACACAGGTGCCCCTGGCGATTCACATCTGAAGGGCACGTGGCTATCATGCAACATATCGGATGTTGTTCCACGTTCCCACACACGCCTGGATTGTCGGGTGGTCGTTCCCACTTCTCCGGGTTTCAGGTGAAAGGATTTAGCATTGAAAATAGACTTAATGTTTGCCTCTGTATCTTCTGCTGACAAGGACGCAGAGAAGATATTCGACAGTTTCAATAGAATGCATATGATTTGGAGAGATAGAGTTTGAGATAGAAAGCATAGAGAGGTTAGGGTCCGATCACATTCACTTAGTTCAAAAGATTCAACTAGAAGACATAGCTATAAGTGAATGCTGTAGAGGACAGAACACTAGTATATATATATATATATATATATATATATATATATATATATATATATATATATATATATATATATATATATATATATATGAGAAAGACAATCAAATCAACATAGTGAAGATAATCATGATGACAAGTTGAGATTGAAGCCAAACCAAATGTGAAGACATACCAAACGTAACGCTATGAGTGAAACACTTCAAACAGAAAAATTTGGTGGTGGCGTTACCCACCATATAGGAAGTATTAGATCCAGACACGGCGCACAATTATCGTGCCGCTCCGAAGTCAAATTCCACATTAATGTACTCACACTTAGAATGTAAGTCTTCATTGATTGAAGATATACTTTACTTCGTGTGTTGCACATCTAAGTCATCAATATGCATAAGTGTTAGAATGTGTGCCTGATCACATGACATTTGAGGATTCCAAGATATTTAGCTCACACCGTAACTTGCAAAACCTCTTCTCATCCAAGGGCTTGGTGAAGATATCTGCCGATTGCTCTTCAGTGTTGACGTGTATGATATCAATATCTTCCTTCACAACATGATCTCTGAGAAAGTGATGACGAATTTCAATGTGCTTTGTCTTCGAGTGCTGAACTAGGTTGTTGGCAACCTTTATGGCGCTTTCGTTGTCGCAGTAGAGTGGCACTTGCTTCAGATGAATGCCATAGTCTTTGAGTGTTTGCTTCATCCATAGAAGCTGAGCGCAGCAAGATCCAGCAGCAATGTATTCAGATTCAGCAGTGGAGAGAGATATACAGTTCTGCTTCTTTGAAGACCAACATGCAAGTGATCGTCCCAGAAAATGACATGTGCCTGATGTAGACTTGCGATCCACCTTGTCACCAGCATAATCAGCATCCGAGAATCCAACCAGATCAAACTCTGACCCCTTTGGATACCATAATCCTAATGTTGGGGTGTAAGCCAAATATCAAAGAATTTGCTTCACAGCTAAGTGATGCGATTCCTTTGGTGCCGCTTGGAATCGAGCACACATGCAAACACTAAGCATAATATCTGGCCTAGATGCACATAGATAAAGTAAAGAACCAATCATGGAGCGGTATACCTTTTGATCGAACTCTTTACCATTGTCGTCGGGACCCAGATGATGTTTGGCTGGCATTGGCGTCATGAAGCCTTTGCAGTCTTGCATCCCAAATTTCTTCAGGCAATCTTTGAGGTACTTCTCTTGAGATATGAAGATGTTGTTGCATTGCTGGCGTATTTGAAGACCAAGGAAGAACTTCAGCTCACCCATCATGGACATCTGATATTGCTCTTGCATCATATATCCAAACTCTTCACTGTATTTCTGATTGGTGTAGCCGAAGATAATGTCATCCACATATATTTGGCACACAAACAGTTCACCATCATATGTCTTCGTGAAGAGAGTGGGGTCGAGGGAACCAGGTTTGAAGCCTTTGCTCTTCAGGAAGTCTTTGAGTGTGTCATACCAAGCCCGAGGGGCTTGTTTGAGGCCATATAGTGCCTTGTTGAGCTTGTACACCATGTCAGGATGTTTTGGATCTTCAAAGCCAGGCGGTTGTGCAACATACACTTCTTCTTCAATCTTGCCATTGAGAAAAGCGCTCTTCACATCCATTTGATACAGAAGAATGTTATGATGATTTGCATAGGCCAGTAGTATGCGTATGGCTTCAAGTCTAGCCACAGGAGCAAATGTTTCATCGAAGTCAATCCCTTCAACTTGAGTGTACCCTTGAGAAACGAGACGAGCTTTGTTTCTGACAACTTGACCATGCTCATCTTGCTTGTTGCAATATATCCATTTGGTGCCTATTATATTGTGCTTGCGAGGATCAGGACGCTTAACCAGTTCCCATACATTATTCAGCTCAAACTGTTGAAGATCTTCTTGCATAGCTTGAATCCATTTAGGTTCCATGAAGGCTTCTTCAACTTTCTTGGGTTTAGATATTGAGACAAATGTGAAGTGCCCACAGAAATTTGCTAGCTGTGTTGCCTTGAACGAGTGAGTGGACCTGGTGCATTGATGCTATCAATCTCTCAATCTGTACTTCATTTGCAACATGAGGATGTATAGAACAAAGATTTTGCTCTTGCTGATCATTTTCATCATTAGAAGGATTGTCTTCAGGCCGAGCATTGTCTTCAGGTTGATCATTGTCTTCAGGTTGATCAGGTGCGGAGATGATAAGTTCCCCTTCAGGCTGAGCTTCAGAAGGTATGATTTCTCCAGTTCTCATAAGTTTGATTGATTCACTGAATGGAACTTCATCTAGCACATTTGGCAGGTGCTCTCTTTGCGAGCCGTTAGTCTCATCGAACCGCACATCCATAGTTTCAACCACTTTATAGTGAAAGAGGTTGAAGACTCTGTAGGAGTGCGAATCCTTTCCATATCCAAGCATAAAATCTTCATGTGCTTTTGGTGCAAATTTTGAAGTGTGATGTGGATCCTTGATCCAGCACCTGGCACCAAATACTCTGAAGTAACTGACATTTGGCTTCTTGCCAATAAGGAGCTCATATGATGTCTTGTTCAGAAGCTTGTGAAGATAAACACAGTTGATGATATGGCATGCAGTATCAATGGCTTCAGGCCAGAATTTTCTTGGAGTCTTGTATTCATCAAGCATCGTCCGAGCCATCTCAATAAGTGTTCTATTATTGCGTTCGACGACGCCATTCTGCTGTGGCGTGTACGGAGCTGAGAATTCATGTGTGATGCCCAAAGTATCAAGATATGTATCTAGGCCAGTGTTCTTGAATTCAGTGCCATTGTCACTTCTGATGTGCTTTATCTTGATGCCATAGTTGTTCATTGCTCGATTGGCGAAGCGTCTGAAGACATCCTGCACTTCAGTCTTGTAGAGGATTATATGCACCCAAGTATATCTTGAATAATCATCAATAATGACAAAGCCATAGAGACAAGCAGTAGTAGTAAGAGTTGAGTAATGAGTGGGACCAAAAAGGTCCATGTGGAGCAGTTCGAAGGGTTGAGTCATTGTCATGATTGTCTTCGAGGGATGCTTTGTCCTCGTCATCTTTCCTGCTTCACAGGCACCACATAAGTGATCCTTCTTGAACTTGACGCCCTCGATGCCTATGACATGCTTCTTCCTTGCAAGGGTGTGGAGGTTCCTCATGCCAGTATGGCCTAGCCTCCGATGCCAGAGCCAGCATTCAGAAGCTTTTGCTAGAAGACATATGGCAAGTTGTGGTCCTGCTGAGAAATCTACCACGTACAAATCATCTTTCCGATACCCTTCAAACACTAGAGACTTGTCAGATTCCATTAGAACAAGGCAACGATATTTTCCAAACATCACAATCATGTTTAAATCGCAAAGCATTGAGACAGACATTAAGTTGAAACCAAGGGATTCAACAAGCATGACTTTATCCATGTGTTGATCCTTTGAGATTGCAACTCTACCTAGACCCAATACCTTGCTTTTACCAGTGCCAGCAAATGTGATGTGACTTTTGTCATATGGACTTAAGGTTGAGTCCATGAGAAGGCTTCGCTTGCCAGTCATGTGATTAGTACACCCACTATCAATAATCCATTCTGAAGCAGCTGGTGTCGTACCCTACAGTGCAGTTAGGGGGATAGGCTTCACGAAGAGAATTGTGAAGCATAAACATTTGACGAGCAAGTGGATTATGAAAGCTTAGATCGAGGTTAGGACTGATAGGGCAAGTGGCAAGCAACTCAGGAACAAAATACATAATAAGACCATTTGGGCATTTGATCTTGCGCCCTACAAGATGTTTAAGGTCCCCAGCAATAGCTTCAGACGATTTTGGTTTTCGGCTGGAGACCTTTCCCTACAAAAGAGAGTTAAGCTTTCTTAGCCACCCACATCTTCAAGGGTGGCTTCGAAGCAATGAGTCTAAGTGCAGCATCTGAGAACTTTGGCTTTGGAGCCCTAGCAAAAAGTCTTGCAGGTGGACAATAGTACTCATAAGAATAAGCAGAATAGTTCTTGGTCTTATGAACATGGCGGTTTGATGAACCGCGCTCATATTCATAGGCCTGAGTATGGCTTCCCTGCAAAACATTTGCATTAGTGCGACTCGGTTGAGTCCTCTGTCTATATGAAGGCTTTGGACCGTATGAAGCCTGTGGTCTGGGGTTTGTCTTCTTCATGTGTGGTGTCATGACGACATTCACAGGAAGATTCTCCAAACATCTTTTCGGCACCGAGACTTTCTTCATAGGGGGCCCATTCCTGCAGTTAGTACCAATATACCTGGCAAACACTTCACCATTCTGATTCTTAAACAATTTATAGTTTGCATCAAAGGATTCATCAATAACAATGGGATTGGCACAAGTGAAGGTAGATAGGGTGGATGGATCCGCTGAAGGTTCCTTTGCAGCAACCCATGTGGTTTTGGGGTACTTCTCAGGTTTCTAGTAAGAGCCATCAACATTCATTTTCCTTTCGAACCCAACACCCTCTTTCCTAGGGTTTCGGTTCAGGATCTTCCTTTTGAGGACATCACATAGTGTCTGATGCCCTTTGAGACTTTTGTACATCCCTATTTCAAGCAGTGTCTTCAACCTAGCATTCTCATCAGCAATAGCAGTGGTATCCTCAGCAGAGGGGTTAGTTACCACATCAAGAGTTGAAGATATTGCAATAGTAGCAGCAATAGAACATTTAGCAACAGAAGTAGCGTTATCACGCTCAATGTATTTAAGACATGGTGGTTCAAATCCTTCCTGAGCTGAACTGATCTGTTCGGCGCGAAGTGACTCATTTTCCTTTTGAAGATCTTCATGAGCCGCTCTCAATTTCTCAAGATCTTGCTTCCTTTGAAGATAATCATAGGAAAGCTTTTCATGAGTTGTTGAGAGCGTTTCATGAAGACTTTCAAGTTCCTCATACTTAACATGAAGATGGTTTATGTCTTCAATTAAGGACTGAGATCGAGTCATTTCAGCGTCCAACAGGTCATCGCTTTTGTCTAACAGTTTTTGAATATGTTCCATAGCTTTCTATTGTTTAGTGGCAAGGGAAGCAAGTTTTGCATAGCTGGGTCCAAATTCATCACCAGATTCATCATCACTGGATTCAGATAGATAGCATTCAGTTACCTTAGCATCTTTTGCCATAAGGCATGATGCAGAAGATGATAATTCTGGTTTGAATTTCATCCCTTTGAGAGATTCCTTAAAGTCCTCAAACCAAGGATCATGACGAGTTCGATGACCTTCATAGACCTCAGAGAGACGGTCCCAGATAAGCTTCGCATGATCGAGATGCATGATATTCCTGAACTGATTTTGAGACAGACAGGAGCAGATGACGTCCTTCACCATGAGGTTGAGAAGAGTGTACTTGCGAATGCCATCAGCTTCCGCCATCTTGCACAGATCGGTCAGACCAATCTCAGTGACGGTCCACAGCTCGCTGTTAGTCGCCATGAGGCGCTTCTTCATCATGGCCTTCCACTTGGGATACTCGTGACCGTCAAAGATGGGGCATGACACAGTCTTCATTCCCGTGGTCGACATAACTAAAACTCCAGGCGGTTAAACCAAAATCACACAGAACAAGGGAGTACCTTGCTCTGATACCAATTGAAAGTGCGTTATACTGACTAGAGGGGGGGGGGTGAATAGGCGATTTTTATGTAAGTCTTCAAAACATGGGAGTTTTGAAGACAAACGATAGAAATGAACCTATAACCATGCAATGGAAGGTAGACTACCCTAGACAAGCCATAGTCAAGTATTCAATGGAGTGAAAGCACAAAGACTAACAGCAGCTAGGCAGTACGGATCAGGATGGAAGATAATATGAAACCAATCTGAACAAACAGTCACACAGTGAAGACAAATGGACAATGCAAATAGGCAATGACTTCACAAGGACCAACTGTAAATAAAGAGATGGGAAGGATAGAACCAGTGAGCTTGGTGAAGACAAAGGTTTGGTAGACCAGTTCCAACTGCGGTGACAGTTGTACGTCTGGTTAGGGCAGCTAGGTATTTAAACCTGAGGACACACAGTCCCGGACACCCAGTCCTGAACACGCAGCTCAGGACACTCAGTCCTCACCGTATTCCCCTTGAGCTAAGGTCACACAGACCTCGCCCAATCACTCTGGTAAGTCTTTAAGGTAGACTTCCAAACCTTCACAGACTTTGTTCACCGGCGATCCACAATGACTCTTGGATGCGCAGAACGCGACGCCTAACCGGCTGGAGGATTCATAGTCGTCAAGTGTAATAAGTCTTCAGATCACACAGACAGGAAGACTTCAGTGATGCCTAACACTCTTTGGCTCTGGGTGGTTAGGGCTTTATCCTCGCAAGGAATTCTCTCTCAAAGGCTTCGAGGTGGGTTGCTCTCAAACGACAAAAGCCGTACTCTAACTCCGAGCAGCCAACCATTTATGGTTGTAGGGGGTGGGCTATTTATAGCCACTGGGCAACCCAACCTGGTTTGTCCAAAATGACCCTTGGTCACTAAGGAACTGACATGTGTTCCAATGGTCAGATTTCAAACACACACGGCAACTTTACTTGGACTACAATCAAAGCTGACTTATCCAACTCTGGACAAGATTTGCTCTCATAATCTTCACTCGAAGACATAGGATTTTGGTTAAGCATCACTTCAGTCATTCTGACTGGTTCTCTTGGACCCCATTTAACAGTACGGTGGTTCATATGACTCAACAAAGAAAAACACAGAACGACGAAACTGCTAAGTCTTCGTGCTCCATAGTCTTCACGCGATGTCTTCTCTTATCATAGTCTTCAATGTGAATGTCTTCACATACCACCTCTGACTTCAATGTCTTCATACATTTTTAGGGGTCATCTCTAGTAGGAAAACCGAATCAATGAGGGACTTCTACCTGTGTTATCCTGCAATTCTCACAAACACATTAGTCCCTCAACTAGGTTTGTCGTCAATACTCCAAAACCAACTAGGGGTGGCACTAGATGCACTTATAGTCTCCGACTTCGTAAACTGTCTCCTTGCGTTTAGAATCTGCGTAGCTCTTCTGCCTGGACTGGGCTACCTTGAGCCTATCACGAATCAATTTTACTTTCTGTTCGGACTCCTTAATCAGATCTGGTCCAAACAACTGACGGTCTCCAACTTTATCCCATGACAACAGGGTCCTGCACCTCCTTCCGTACAAGGCTTCAAAAGGGGCCATCTTCAAACTAGATTGATAGCTGTTGTTGTAAGAAAATTCTGCGTAATGCAAATTCTCGTCCCAACTAGATCCATAATCTAGCGCACAAGCTCTCAGCATATCCTCCAAATTCTAATCGACTCTCTCGGTCTGTCCATCTGTCTGCGGATGGAAAGCTGTACTGAATTCTAGCCTGGTACCCAAAGTTTCATGCAACTGATTCCAGAACTTTGAGGTAAACTGGGTTCCTCTATCTGATACAATGCTCTTTGGAACTCCATGCAGACATGCGATTCCGGTCATGTATATCTTTGCCAATTTGGCACTAGTATAGGTAGTCTGCACTGGGATGAAATGAGCTACCTTTGTCAAACGATCGACTACAACCCAAATTGAGTCATAGCCTGAACGTGTTATGGGCAATCCTGTAATAAAATCCATTCCTAGCTTATCCCACTTCCATTCGGGTATCGGCAATGGCTGTAGAAATCCTGCTGGCTTCTGATGCTCTGCCTTTATTCTCTGACATACATCACAAACTGCTACATACTCCGCAATATCCTTCTTCATTCCGGCCCACCAGAAATTATCCTTCAAATCCAAATACATCTTGGTATTTCCTGGGTGAATCGAATATGGTGAATCATGGGCTTCTTGCAGAATCAACTTTCTGATCTCCGAATCATTAGGCACATAAACACGGTCTTCAAACCATAAGGTATCGTGCTCATCCTCACGAAATCCTTTAGATTTCCCCTTGCTCATCTTCTCCTTAATGGAAGCAATCTCCTTGTCAGTCTTCCGGGCTTCTCTGATCTTATCCATCAAAGTAGACTGAATCTCCAATGCTGCTACATAGCCTCTCGGAACTATCTCCAAACACAGCTCATGAAGATTTTTGGCTAACTCCTTCGGTAACTCTCCCATCATTAAGGTGTTGACATGGCTTTTACGGCTCAACACATCAGCTACTATGTTAGCCTTTCCAGGGTGATAATGCAATTTCATATCATAATCCTTGATGAGCTCCAACCATCTCCTTTGCCTGAGACTCAACTCCTTCTGCATGAAAATATACTTCAAACTCTTGTGATCCGTGTACACCTCACAATGGTTTCCAATGAGTAAGTGTCTCCAAGTTTTCAATGCATGCACTACGGCTGCTAACTCCAAATCATGCGTAGCATAATTCAACTCATGAGGCTTAAGCTGTCGTGAGGCATATGAAACAACTCTTCCTTCCCGCATAAGCACTCCAAGTCCTCGACGTGAAGCGTCACAATACACCTCATAATCCTTGGTCTAATCTGGCAAAATCAACACTGGTGATGTAACCAAGCGTTTCTTCAACTCCTGGAAACTAGCCTCACATTCCTCAGTCCATATGAACTTGGTATCCTTCTTCAACAATTCTGTCATAGGCTTCGCAATCTTCGAGAAATTTTCAATGAATCTCCGGTAGTATCCTGCGAGTCCAAGAAAACTCCGGATCTCTCCAACTGTTGTTGGCGCCTCCCAATTTGTCACAGTGTCGACCTTGGTGGGATCCACTGCTATACCTTCTCCGGATATAACGTGTCCGAGAAATCCAACTTCCTTCAACCAAAACTCACATTTGCTAAACTTGGCATATAACTGATGTTCTCTGAGCTTACCAAGTACCAAACGCAAATGCCCCTTATGCTCTTCTTCATCCTTCGAGTAAACTAGGATACCATCAATGAACACTACGATGAACTTATCCAAAAACTCCATAAACACTTTGTTCATCATGTTCATAAAATAAGCAGGTGTGTTAGTCAGGCCAAATGACATAACTGTATACTCGTACAACCCATACTTGGTGGTAAAAGCCATCTTAGGTATATCCTGCTCTCAAATCTTCAACTGATGGTATCCTGATCACAGATCGATCTTGGAAAATACCTTAGCTCCTTGCAATCGATCAAACAGATCATTGATCATCGGTAGTGGGTACTTATTCTTGATGGTTACTTCATTCAATCCTCGATAATCAACAACCATTGAGGGAGTCCTGGATTAGGGGGTGTTCGGGTAGCCGGACTATGCCTTCAGCCGGACTCCTGGACTATGAAGATACAAGATTGAAGACTTCGTCCCGTGTCCAGATGGGACTTTCCTTGGCGTGGAAGGCAAGCTTGGCGATGCATATATTCAAGATCTCCTACCATTGTAACCGACTCTATGTAACCCTAACCCTATCCGGTGTCTATATAAACCGGAGGGTTGTAGTCCGTAGGCAATCAACTCCATACACAACAATCATACCATAGGCTAGCTTCTAGGGTTTAGCCTCCTTGATCTCGTGGTAGATCTACTCTTGTACTACCCATATCATCAATATTAATCAAGCAGGAGTAGGGTATTACCTCCATCGAGAGGGCCCGAACCTGGGTAAAAAATATCGTGTCCCTTGTCTCCTGTTACCATCCGGCATTGATGCACAGTTCGGGACCCCCTACCCGAGATCCGCCCGTTTTGACATCGACATTGGTGCTTTCATTGAGAGTTCCTCTGTGTCGTCGCCTTTAGGCCCGGTGGCTCCTTTGATCATCAACAACGATGCAGTCCAGGGTGAGACTTTGCTCCCCGGACAGATCTTCGTCTTCGGCGGCTTCGCTCTGAAGGCCAATTCGCTCGGCCAGCTGGAGCAGATCGAAAGCTATGCCCCTGGCCATCAGGTCAGGTTTGGAAGCCTAAACTACACGGTTGAAATCCACGGGGACTTGATCTTCGACGGATTCGAGCCACAGCCAAGCGCGCCGCACTGTCTCGATGGGCATGATATAGCTCTGCCGCCGAACAGCGCCTTGGAGGCCGCATACACATCGGTTTCGACCATTGATTCGGAGCCTACTGCGCCAATCGAGGATCTGCGGTTGGACGCTGCCTTAGGGGCTGCGATCTGAGAGGCGATCGAGTCGAACGCTAGCCCCGCACTCTGCATTACCCGTGACTCCGAGGATCCGGACTCCTCCCCGGACTCCGAACCCCCCGCGCCCCTGCCAATCGAATCCGATTGGGCGCCGATAATGGAGTTCACCGCCACAAACATCTTTCAGCATTCGCCTTTTGGCGACATCTTGAATTCTCTTAAGTCTCTCTCTTTATCAGGAGAGCCCTGTCCGGACTACGGTCAGCGAGGGTGGAATACGCACGATGAGGAAATTCAAAGCCCACCCACCACCCACTTTGTAGCCACTGTCGACGATCTAACCGACATGCTTGACTTCAGCTCCGAAGACATCGACGGCATGGACGACGATGTAGGAGACGAACAGGAACCAGCACCTGTAGGGCGCTGGAAGGCCACCTCGTCATATGACATATATATGGTGGACACTCCAAAAGATGTAGATGGCGATGGAACAGTGGGGGATGACGCCCCCAAGAAACAGCCAAAGCGCCGGTGTCAGCGGCGCCGCTCTAAATCCTGCCAAAGCAAAAACGGTGATTCCGGCACAGGAGATAATACTACCCTGGATAGCGCCGAAGAACACCCACCTCAGCAAGATTCGGCACAGGAAGATGGAGAAGCCAGCCCTCATGAGAGAGCGGCAGACCGAGAGGTCGAGGATGATAACTATACGCCTCCCTCCGAAGACGAGGCAAGCCTCGATGACGACGAATTCGTCATACCATCAGACCCCGCCGAACAAGAGCGTTTTAAACGCAGGCTTTTAGCCACGGCAAGCAGCCTCAAGAAAAAGCAGCAACAGCTTAGAGCTGCCCAAGATTTGCTAGCTGACAGATGGACTGAAGTCCTTGCGGCCGAAGATGTTAAAACTCGAACACCCCTCCAAGAGTTACCTGAAGCGCAGGCTGCTACCCCGATCAGAGGACGAAGCACCTCGCGGCCGTGACAGAGAGGCCTCTCGGCCCTCCACCCAAGCCATGCCCCGACGCCGCTCAACTAAGTCACGGGAAAATGCACCCGACCTGCAAGACATACTGGAGGATAAGGAAAGACAAACAAGATCGATCTACGGATCGCGCAGGCGCCCTACGGCATGTGAAAATGATCTTCACTCCGGATACAACAAATCCGGCCAGGCCGAACACAACAGACATAGCTCTTCCGAGCTACGTCGTGATATAGCCTAGTACAGAGGCGCCGCACACCCTCTATGCTTCACGAATGAAGTAATGGATCATAAAATCCCAGAGGGTTTCAAACCCGTAAACATCGAATCATACGATGGCACAACAGATCCGGCGGTATGGATCGAGGATTATCTCCTTCACATCCACATGGCACGCGGCGATGATCTACATGCCATCAAATACCTCCTGCTCAAACTTAAAGGACCGGCCCGGCATTGGCTTAACAGCTTGCCAGCAGACTCAATCGGTTCTTGGGAGGACCTGGAAGCCGCATTCCTCGACAACTTCCAGGGCACTTACGTGCGACCGCCGGATGCTGACGACTTAAGCCACATAATTCAGCAGCCAAAAGAATCGGCCAGACAATTCTAGACACGGTTCCTAACAAAGAAAAACCAGATAGTCGACTGTCCAGACGCAGAGGCCCTAGCAGCCTTCAAGCATAACATCCGCGATGAGTGGCTTGCCCGGCACCTGGGACAGGAAAAGCCGAAATCCATGGCAGCCCTCACGACACTCATGACCCGCTTTTGCGCGAGAGAAGACAGCTAGCTAGCTCGCAGTAACAACTAATCAAAGAACCCTGGTAATTCGGATACCAAGGACAAAAGTGGCAGGACATGTCGGAATAAGCAAAAACTCCGCGTTAACAGCGACAACAATGAAGACACGACAGTAAATGCTGGATTCAAAGGCTATAAATCCGGTCAGCGGAAAAAGCCATTCAAAAAGAATACTCAGGGCCCGTCCAGTTTGGACCGAATACTCGATCGCTTGTACCAGATACATGGCACCCCCGAAAGGCCAGCCAATCACACTAACAGGGATTGTTGGGTGTTCAAGCAGGCAGGCAAGTTAAGGGCCGAAAACAGAGACAAGGGGCTGCACAGCGACGACGAGGAGCCCAAGCCGCCGAACAACAATGGACAGAAGGGCTTTCCCCCACAAGTGCGGACGGTGAACATGATATACGCAACCCACATTCCCAAGCGGGAGCGGAAGCGTGCGCTACGGGACGTATACGCGATAGAGCCAGTCGCCCCAAAGTTCAACCCATGGTCCTCCTGCCCGATCACTTTTGATCGAAGGGATAACTGCACTAGCCTCCGTCATGGCGGCTTCACCGCATTGGTTCTCGACCCAATCATCGACGGATTTCATCTCACAAGAGTCCTCATGGACGGCGGCAGTAGCCTGAACCTGCTTTATCAGGATATAGTGCGGAAAATGGGCATAGATCCCTCAAGGATTAAGCCCACAAGAACGACCTTTAAAGGCGTGATACCAGGTGTAGAAGCCAACTGTACAGGCTCAGTAACACTTGACGTGGTCTTCGGATCCCCGGACAATTTCCGAAGCGAAGAGTTAATCTTCGATATAGTCCCGTTTTGCAGTGGCTATCACGCGCTGCTCGGACGAGCCGCATTCGCGAAGTTCAATGCGGTGCCGCACTACGCATATCTCAAGCTCAAGATGCCAGGCCCTTGAGGAGTAATTACGGTCAACGGAAACACCGAACGCTCCCTCCGTACGGAGGAGCATATGGCGGCTCTCGCAGCGGAGGTACAAAGTAGCCTTCTCAGGCAATTCTCCAGTCCGGCCATTAAAAAGCCAGACACTGCCAAGTGCGCCCGGAGTAACCCACAGCAGGACCACCTGGCACACTTTGAGCAAGCGTAGCAATGCGGCCCCAACCCCAGCTTTTGCGACATAGTGAAACCAGTACCCCGCGTACATAACTACACCCTTGAAATACCATGGGCACAGGGGAAGGGGCACAATAACGGCACGCCCAAAATACGGCTTAAAACGTACTAGGGGATGCCGGATTCTTTTTTTAATTTTTTCTTACTTTCAGGACTCCATACTTCGGGCGACCTGTTCGGCAATTCGACTACTACACAAACGATGCAAGATCCAGGGAGGCAGACAAGCCATGCCGCATTATGGAACCCCCAGATGGTCTCTATTACGAGCAGTATGCCTGTTTTGAATACAATTCCGCGGCCTGCCCCTGGCTAGGACATGTTAAATAGTCCAATATCTTTACCTTATAATACCACTTGTATCGTTCTGCTCTGACAGCAGCCTTTATATAAACAATGCATAGATTTTGTCTATTTTCTGCATTACTCTCTTTTATATATGTTCATTAATGACATGTTGCACCCGTACACTGTGGTACGGCAAGTACGCCAGGGGCTTCAGTACCCTTTAATATGGTGTGAGAAGTCCGTACACTTTCACAAGTGCGGTACCCCGAACTTATAACACTATATGCATCGGCTCCGAATCATCATTTGGGTCAATAGTTGGGTTTGCCCGGCTCCTATGTTTTGGTGCCTTACGTTCCGCTATATCGGCTAAGGTAGCACTAGGAGAACCACTGTGATTGTGCCCCGATTGAGCTGGGTTAAGCACCTCAGTGGAGAAAGCTAAAACTGACTGTCATGATGAGGCGAGAGACCGGTCGCTGTTCGAGAGGTTTTTCGAGTCCCTAAAGACTTATGACGCTTCGAGCGAGGAGCCGGATTTGTTCGGCCAAGGCGTGGATAGCGCCCCGAACTCGGTCTTCCGAACTAGGGGCTTCGCCGAAATTTAAAATTATAAAGTTCTATGGCTAAGTGAGAGTGTTCAAGCATTATAGTCCGATTGCCTGGTTCGTTGTGCTGAGCGCCTCCCTCGAAGGACCCAACTATGGGAAAAAGAGCGCTCAGGTTTATCCCGAACACCCCAGCACTAGTGGCATGGGGGCAGAAGCCCACGACTGGCCATCTCTCAATTTTTTGATAAACGGCCGCACAAAAAATAATATTTTAAATTCAACAAGCATTGCTTAAGCGCCTATGAACAAGTTTTCAGCGCACAGGATAAAAACGAGCGAGTTTATTCAAAAATTACATCCTTGGTACATTCATCCGCCACAAGGCGGGCACCCACAAGAACATCCTTGTAATAGTTCTCGGGCTTGCGATGCTCCTTCCCCGGCGGCGGCCCATCCTTCACAAGCTTCTCACCATCCAGCTTACCCCAGTGCACCTTTGCACGGGCAAGGGCCCGACGGGCACCTTCGATGCAGACGGAGCGCTTGATGACCTCGAGCCTTGGACAAGCCTCCACCAGCCGCCGCACCAGCCCGAAGTAGCTCCCAGGCAGGGCCTCTCCGGGCCACAGCCGAACTATGAAGCCCTTCGTGGCCTGTTCGGCCGCCTTGTGGAGCTCGACCAGCTGTTTCAGCTGGTCGCTCAAGGGCACAGGGTGTCCGGCCTCAGCATACTGAGACCAGAACACCTTCTCCATCGAGCTGCCCTCTTCAGCTCGGTAGAATGCGGCGGCGTCGGATACGCTGCGGGGAAGATCTGCGAATGCCCCTAGAGAACTCCGGATTTGGGTAAGTAACAAGTAGTTTACTTTTATATTTCTGCTTTGCATAAAGAATGCCTTACCCGCTGCTATCTTCTTCATCTCCTCCAACTCTTGGAGGGCCTTTTGGGCTTCGGCCTTGGCAGACTTGGCAGTCTCAAGGGCCACTGCGAGCTCGGACGCTTGGGTCTTTGACTCAAGCTCCAAACTCTCATGTTTTTTCATGAGAGCCTGAAGCTCTTGCTGCACCTCGCCGACCTGAGCCCCAAGTTTCTCTCGCTCGGTGCGCTCCGTGGCCGTTTTCTTTTCGGCCTCGGACAGCGCCTGCTTGAGGGTCGCCACCTCAGCCGTGGCCCCTATAATAAGCAGTGCAATCCTGTTATTTTTTGCAATCACGCCTCTCTATAGGCACTTTTTCTGTAAGGTATTTCCTACCTTCTTTTTCCTCGAGCTGCCGCTTGGCAAGGCCAAGCTCTTTTGTTTCAGGACACCCACCTCCGCAGTCAGTGCGGCGGTGGATAGCAGCGAAGCCTGCACACGCATATTGACTCTTTATTGTTAGACTCCTGCGAAATTTACTAGATCCTCTATTCGGCTTTTCTTTCCGAACGCCAAACAGAGCATCAGGGGCTACTGTCTATGTGGTACTATTTTTATATATTTTTACTTACCTCGAAGCCTGTTAGAAGGCTAGCGCAAGCTTCAGTCAGTCCGCTCTTGGCGGACTGAACCTTCTGGATCACCGTACTCATAATAGTACGGTGCTCCTCGTCGATGGAGGCGCCGTCAGGCACCTCAAGCAGATTGTCTGGCACCTCCGGTTGGACGGAGGCCGCCAGCTCAGAAGGCTTGCTCCTCTTGGAAGGAGTTTGCCTACCGCGGTCCGGAACTGTTGAAGATTCCGGCGCGGTGTCCGGCACAAAGCCGGACTTGGAGCCCTGGGGGTCTTGTCCCCTTTACTCCTGGGGTCCGGGAGGTCGCCTTGCGGCTCCTCCAGGACCACCTCCTCCTGCCCCGGAGCTCGTTGCGACGCCACTTCGGCGTCGTCTGCAGTGCGGGGGGAGACAGCGGGCGGAACCGAGTTCACGTCCGATGAGTCCAGGGAACCGCCTGACAATTCATCGAATTCGGCCCGGGGCGGACTGCATAATTACATTCGACATTAGGGAAAGCTATGCAACAAAGGAACATCATGAGTTATTCTGATATCCGAACTTACGATTTTTCCGGATGCTTGGCCCTGTTTGGCCACTCCTCTTTGCCCTCTTCGGCATTGGGGGCGTAGTCCGGCGGAGGGGTCTTCCTTTTCCTAGACCCCTCGGCCTCCCCCGTTGGGGCGGCCTTCCTCTTCTCTCCTCCCCCCGCTGGGGGGGGGAGAGTTTTCTTCTTCCTGCTCCTCGTTTTCACGGGAAGAGGGCATCTCAGACTCGTCAGACGACGAGTCCGACACCACCATGTTACGGGCACTCTTTCGAGTCCCCGTGGTCTTCTTCTTCTTGGCCTTCTTTTCCGGCACCACATAAGGCGCCAGAGCCAGCAGCTTCACTAGTAGAGCTGGGGCAGGGTCTTCAGGCAGCGGAGCTGGACAATTAATCGGTCCGGATATCGCCCGCCAAGCCTGTCAAAGGTAAGGGAGTTTAGATCCCGCATAGAGTTAAACTATGAAAAAAGCTGAACACCCTGTAAAAGGTGAAAATAGCTTACCTCGCTAGCGTGACGCTGCTAGCTGTATCCGCGGTCCTCGGAAGCGGATGCGGGAGCCTCGGCACCTTTGATTAGCGCCTTCCAGACGTCTTCATACATCGTGCCGAAGAGCCTGTTAAGGGTTTGGTGTTGTGCCGGGTCGAACTCCCACAGAGTAAAGTCCCGTTGTTGACACGGGAGGATTCGGCGAACGAGCATGACCTGGACTACATTTACAAGCCTGATTGGCTTGTTTACCAGGGACTGGATGCATGTCTTTAGTCCGGTCACCTTTTCCTCGTTACCCCATGATAGGCTCGTCTCTTTCCAGGACATGAGCTGCGTGGGGGGTCCGGATCGGAACTCGGGGGCTGCGATCCATTTCGGATCGCGTGGCTCGGTGATGTAAAACCACCCGGCTTGCCACCCCTTTAGGGTCTCTACGAAGGAGCCCTCGGACCACAGGACGTTGGCAATCTTGCCCGCCATGGCGCCTCCGCACTCCGCCTGGCTGCCGCGCACCACCTTGGGCTTGACGTTGAAGGTCTTGAGCCAGAGGCCGAAATGGGGGTGGATGCGGAGGAAAGCCTCGCACACGATGATAAACACCGAGATGTTGAGGATGAAGTTCGGGGCCAGATCATGGAAATCCAGGCCGTAGTAGAACATGAGCCCCCGGACGAATGGGTGAAGTGGAAAACCCAGTCCGCGGAGGAAGTGGGGAAGGAATACTACCCTCTCGTGGGGCCTTGGGGTGGGGAGGAGCTGCCCCTTCTCGGGAAGCCGGTGCGCGATGTCCTTGGACAAGTATCCGGCTTTCCTAAGCTTTTTGACGCCGCCCTCCGTGACGGAGGAGACCTTCCACTTGCCTCCCGCTCCGGACATCGCTGGAGAAGGTCAAGGTGGGAAGTGCGGGCTTGGGCGCTGGAGCTCGATTGCGCAGGAGATGGGTAGGCAAAGGAGGAAGAAGGCGTAGGTAAAAAGGGTGGATCCTTGTCCCCTTATATGGGCGGATGTGGTTGTGCGTCCCCACCTGCCTAGTAAAACTCGCTTGCCTCCCAAGCGCCGTGATAAGTGGCGCGGTTGGATTACCCACATCCGTATTGATGAGAATCCCGTAAAAGGGAGGTACACAATCTCTTCTTTGACAAGACGTGCCAAGGAAACCGCCTTGCAAAACATGCTGAGGTGGAAAAGTGAAAACGATTCGAGTAAAGGACTTGGCCGTAGTGTGATGACGCACTGCGGAATACGTCAGCAGATTTGATTTGTGTTAATATTATTCTCTCTATGGCGATATGTGGAAGCTTATTTTGCAGAGCCGGACACTACTCTTGGTGTTTACAATCTTCTATGAAGGACTTGGAGGAGGAACCCGCCTTGCAATGCCGAAGACAATTTGCGCGCCGGACTCATCGTCATTGAAGCCTGGTTCAGGGGGTACTGAGGGAGTCCTGGATTAGGGGGTGTTCGGGTAGCCTACCTTCAGCCGGACTCCTGGACTATGAAGATACAAGATTGAAGACTTCGTCCCGTGTCCGGATGGGACTTTCCTTGGCGTGGAAGGCAAGCTTGGCGATGCGGATATTCAAGATCTCCTACCATTGTAACCGACTCTATGTAACCCTAAACCTATCCGGTGTCTATATAAACCGGAGGGTTGTAGTCTGTAGGCAATCAACTCCATACACAACAATCATACCATAGGCTAGCTTCTAGGGTTTAGACTCCTTGATCTCGTGGTAGATCTACTCTTGTACTACCCATATCATCAATATTAATCAAGTAGGAGTAGGGTATTACCTCCATCGAGAGGGCCACCTGGGTAAAAAACATCGTGTCCCTTGTCTCCTGTTACCATCCGGCCTTGACACACAGTTTGGGACCCCCTACCCGAGATCCGCCGGTTTTGACACCGACAACCATCCTTAACGATCCATCCTTCTTCTCCACTAGAAGTACTGGCGATCCCCAAGGTGAAGAACTTGGGCGGATATATCCTTTATCCAATAACTCCTTAATCTTCTTCTTAATCTCCACCAAATCCTTTGCGCGCATACTATATGGTCTCTTAGATATTGGCCCTGTGCCTGGCAAAAGCTCAATCAAAAACTCAATATCTCTATCCGGTGGCATGCCTGGCAACTCCTTTGGAAATACATCAGGGAAATCCTTTACTACTGGTACTTCCTCTTGCACAACTCCTGTTAAGCAATTTACTTGAGTCCTCTTCGGCACATGCCGGGATACGTACTTGATCATTCTCCCTTCTGGGGTGGTAAGCAAAATTGACTTACTGGCACATTCAATGTTCCCTTCATACTTCGATAACCAATCCATGCCTAATATCACATCCAATCCTTGGGATTCCAATACTATTAGGTTTGAGGGAAATACGTAGTTAGCAATCCTTAATGGTAACCGATCACAGCATAGACTAGCCACATATTCTGCTCCAGGCGAGGTTACTAACATGGGTGACCTAAGGGTTGGGTTGGCAGTTTATACTTATCCACAAATTCCCTTGATATGTATGAATGCGATGCACCAGTATCAACAGAACGAGTGCAGTAAATGACTTAACCAAAAACATACCTATTATTGCATCGGGCTGGGCTTCAACCTCCTCCACATTTACGTGGTTCACCTGTCCCCTGTTGAAAGGGTTCGGCTTCTTCCCAGAGCTTCCATTGCCATTTCCATTCTAGGATTCAGGACATTCATTTGCATAATGTCCGGTCTTCTGGCACTTAAAGCAAGTGACTTGGCTCAGGTCTCTCTTGGCTGGGGTTGATGGGTTTGTATGGTTCTGGCTGTTGCTTCCTCCATTCCCATTACCAGTCTTGGTGCCATTATGATTGTGTGAGCTAAATCCTCCATGGGTATGCTGAAAATGTCCTCCCGGTCTAGGGGTAAAATGTGGCTTCTGCTGAGCTCCTGAATTGTACTTCCCTTGTCCATACTTCCTCTTGCGGTTCTCAATTTGCTGCTGCTTCCCTTCAATCATGAGAGCACGGTCTACCAACTCCTGGTAGTTGTTGAAGGTTGCTACCATCAACTGCATGCTCAAGTCATCATTCAGTCCTTCCAGAAACTTCTCCTGCTTAGCTGCATCCGTAGCAACGTCATTTGGGGCATAATGTGCTAGCTTACTAAAGTCCTCCACATACTGGCCAACTGTCCGTCCTCCTTGGCGCAAGTTGCGAAACTCTCGGTTCTTCACGGCCATAGCTCTTGTTGAAACATGGGCAGTACAGAAAGCCCGCTGGAACTGGTCCCATGTGACAATGTCGACAGGGAAAGTGGCCGTGAAATTCTCCCACCATGATCCTGCGGGTCCTTCAAGCTGATGTGCGGCAAATTTCACCTTTTCCGCATTGGTGCATCCTGCCGTGGTCAACTCCCTTGCTGTCTTGCGGAGCCAATCATCTGCCACTATCGGCTCGGTGCTACTAGAAAACACCGGAGGATTCAGCCTAAGAAAACGGGCTAAGTGATCAACAGGTGGTGGTGGTGGTGGCGGGTTGTTGTTGTTTTTCCCCTGATTCTGGTTCTGGACTAGCAACTGCATCAACGTGTTCTGCTGCTAGATCAACTGGGTGAGCTCCGGTGGGAAGGTAAATCCAGGGTCACGTCTCGGGAGGCATCTGAGGGTTTTTAAAAGATGAGATTTAAGAATAGAGAGGGGTCTAAAGAGAAAACACAACCCATATGCACATGAGGCAAAAGCAAACAATAATTCACTTCATTCAATCAAACAAGGGCATACAATCGATCTAACTATCGCAAAAGTGCTCGGACTATTATATTTACATGGTGGACTACTACTACTGATGGGGTGGTCTACTAGAAATATTCTTCAGTTGCAGACTCCATAATATCTGCTCCGGCTTCATCTACATAGTCATCATCTCTATCATCTGGATCCGAGTCGGTGTCGTCGATGATGATGTAGTCTTCAGGGTGAATCTCCTTGGGTTCTTCGTTTTCCTCTACTGGTGTAGGGCCTCCCATAAATATTCCAATCTTCTTGATCAGATCGTCATTTTTCTCCACTAATACTTCGATTTCCTCTTCATAATCTTTACGTGCAGCCTTGAGTTCTTCCTCCAGTTCCTTGATTCTTGTCCTTGCCTTCTTCAGATCTATCATGTCGGCGCACATCTGGTTCTCTTGACGTTGAATGTGCTGGTTTAACTCCTGGATAAAAGCTGCAACTGATCTATCCTTCTTGGTGCTGATCATCTCCCCGTGCTCATCTCGGCGCCCACAAATTTGGTAGATAGTATCCTTGAGATCATTGCGATAAACTTCTCCAATGCGTCCCATGGCGATGTGAGATGCCATGCTCTTTCCTAGGCTCCATGTTGGTGCATCAAAGGAAAACTCTATGGGTTCAGTGACTGCCATGAACGTCCTTCCTGGAACTTGAACTTGAATCATCCAGCGCTCCTCTTCAGGTAATGTGGCGTTGTAGGTTCAGGTGAAGCTTGGTACTCCTATGTTCAGATATCTAGTGACTTCCTTCAAGTGACGTCCAAAGGGTGTATCTTCATCCGGTTGCGTGAACTTGTTCCTTGAATCCGCCATCCAAAAAGAGTAGAAAAGATGAGGAGTCAGAATAAGAAGAGAGTAGTGATCTAGGGCTTTGGCTTAGTGGTCGTGTCCTACAGTCAGCGTGTGCTCTGATACCATATTGTAGCGACCAGACCTCAAACGGTCCAATCTCTGTGCTCAGGTGTCATCCCTAGATCAGTAATGCTGACACCACACAGTACTTGAAGGATTTAACAGAGTGGCAATCACACACTTATTACATCGAGAGTCTCAAAAGAGAACTTATTACAATAAATATGGCTTAAGGCCATCTAGAAACGATAACAGCGGAAGGCTTGGAAGATAAATGAGTCCATCAACTCCAACGACATCACTGAGTATAGAACCACGACCTAAAAGGCACCTTACTCGTCGTCTGAAAAGTCTGCAACATGAATGTTACAGCCCGAAACGGGTTAGCACATGGAATATGCTGGCAATGTAACACATAGAGAGCAATAAAAGAATAAGACTATTCTATATGCATATTTGGCTGGTGGAAAGCTCCATGGTTACAATTTTGCGTAAAGCCAATTTTTCCCTACTGCAAAGGAATAAATTTTATTTAACTATCATGGTAGTTGTTAAACATTGAGAATGGTTGACAACATTCTCAATCCCAATTAAGCATCATCATTAAAACCCAATAAAATTAATTTAGAGTAACATGATGAGATTCACATGATAATCCAAGTACTAGATACTCAAGATGTCCATAACCGGGGACACAGCTAACCATGATTAGTTTATACACTCTGCAGAGGTTTGCGCACTTTTCCCCACAAGACTCGATCTCCTCCGTTAGGATTCTCGCACTACATGGTGTTTGAGAAACGGATGACCGAGACATAGTCTTTCAGAAGCGCTAGCACCTGACGAATGGGTAAACCTTACCAACCTACATCCCCTACATCTGCTAGTCTACCACTGTAAGAGTTCACACGACTTAGTCAACTATGCTAGAGCCCATAGTAGCTTGTGGCTGCACACGGAAGTTTCTAGTATGAATAATCTCATGATCCCTTTGAGCCTGGGTGGCGGTCCAAAAGAAAAACAGGCAATCGCTAGAATACCCAGGTGCCTCAATCCACCCAGATGTGTATTTAAGTTGCCACCTTAAATAAACCATTAAATTATCAATCTCACATCTGTCATGGGTTTCACTCACCCAATCCACGTCTACTAGCATAGCATGGCATAAAAGCAAACGTAGAAGTAACTCCCAAAGGTTTGATAATAACAGGTAATAGGTACTACTTCATCTACTTCCCAAACCCACATTTTAATTAGATCCTAATCATGCAATGTGTGAGGGTTGATCTAATGCAATAAAAACTGGGTAATAGGAAGTATGATCAAAGTGTTACTTGCCTTGCTAATGATCCGTGAAACCTAGCGATTCAAAGTAGCAAGCGGCGCACTCCGGGTACTCTATCGCAAACAAACAAGCATAAAATAAGTACTCAACTAATGCACAGGTAAAACGCAAATAAGAGATCTAACCAGAAAGTTCAACTTAAGAACTCCGGTTGGCAAAAATAATCAAATCCAACGAAGCAACGAAAGACAAACGGCAAAAGAAACAACTCCATTTACTAATTTGAATCTAGGTCAAATTTTACTGAGGCAAAAACTTGTTTGAGTTGGTTAAACGGAAAGAGGGTTTCGAGACGAAACTCCAGGTGCTTGAATCGCCTGATTCCGATAAACGAGCAAAAAGATAAACTAAAACGAAAATCGAATCAGAAATCGCGATCAGAAAAATCACAGATTTAATCCAAGAAAAAGAAAAATGACGAACAGATTAACGAACGAACGTTCGTTATCTGATTCTAAATGATGAACGCTTTGATTAAACGAACGAACGAGCGAATGCTCGCTAAATAAATAAAACGGAGAAAAATCAATCTATTTAAAAAAAAATGAAAAATAGGGTTTTCTTAAAAAAATGAAACGGTTTTTCTCAGAAAACCGGCGGCGGCGGCTACCTCTGCTCGGGCTCTGGTGAAGCTCTGGCGTGGCTCCGGGCGGCGGCGGCTGCGGCGGCGCGGGCGGCGTGGGGAGGCGGC
>NC_057803.1:101069815-101127744 GCF_018294505.1 Triticum aestivum
GGGTGGCCTCGGGAGGCGTGTCCTCGCCGGACTCGGCGGCGGCGGAGATCGGGACTCCGGTCCCGATCCGGCTCGCGGGAGGCGGCGGCGGCCGGGATGGCTCGGCTGGGCCATCGGCCCAGTCGGGCGCGCGGGTTTTTTTAAACAATATCGCTGCGACTAAAAAAATATAGAATAAAAATAAAAAATAAAAATGCCAAAATAAATTTTCACCGTCTAAATAAAAATATTTAGAACAGGATGAACATTTTCTTGGCCCTAAATGCAATTTTTGAAAACGTGCAATTTTTCCTAAATTCAAATAAAATAGCAAATAAAACCAAAATAAAATCTTATTTGATTTTATTATTACATCCTCAATATTTCTTTATTTTGGGAAAGTCATTTTATTCCCTCTCTCATATTTTCTTTTTGTAATAGAAATAACTGAAGATAAAAATAAAATCAAATGATCCTATTCTCAAAATTTGAGAAAACTCAATATGAAAATAACGAAATCCCCAACTCTCTCCGAGGGTCCTTGAGTTGCGTGAAATTTCTAGGATCAACCAAAATGCAAACAAATATGATATGCAATGATGATCTATTGTATAACATTCCAAATTGAAAATTTGGGATGTTACAAGAGTCTTGCTCCGCAAGAGGGCCACGGTATCAACATCAAAGAAGGTGGCAAAACCCATGAGTGCTAGTTGACGAACGGAAAGTAAATTGTATGCAAGGGACTCAACAAGCATGACCTTCTCGATCGTAAGATCATGAGAAATGACAACCTTGCCGAGTCCCAATACTTTAGAGGACGAGGCGTCACCCAACTCGACATTGGTGGGCATGGATGGAATCTTTTGCACGTTCACCACCAAGTCCTTGCTTCCGGTCATATGATTAGTAGCTCCACTATCGAGCAACAATGTCCCCCCACCGGAAGCAAACACCTACAAGAGATCAATGCTTGGTTTTAGGTACCCATTTTGTAATGGGTCCTTTGATGTTAGTAACAAGGGTCTTAGGAACCCAAATAGACCATTCAATGTACTCATAAGGAGAAACAACAAATTTGGCATAAACATGCCCATCACTAGCACGGCATAACACATAAGAAGTGTTAAAGTCGCCGGCTTTGTTGGGAAGGGAAGCGTTGCCCTTCTTGGCATCACTACCCCTCACGGTGTTCTTCTCCTTCTCCTTAGTAGCACCCACTCCCTCCTTCACAAAGGTTTGCTTGAGAGGAGGAGGTCGTTTGCCCTTGTTGACGGTGTCCTGGACTAGGGGGTACTCACCAAGTCGTCTCCCGATCTATTAGATTGGGCCGAGGCCCCCCATGGCCGTATACTCATGGGCCAGTTCGGACAGCTGCCGCATACAAGGAAGATTCCACAAAGACTTGGCGATCAAGACAAGGACTTCTCCCCACCAGCGTATTCGGCTAGGACTCTTGTTAACCTAGGCCTCTGGTGCATTATATAAACCAGGGCCAGGCTAGTCGATAGATGAGATACAACATACACATATACAAAAATCATACCGTAGGCTAGCTTCTAGGGTTTAGCCTCCTTGATCTCGTGGTAGATCTACTCTTGTACTACCCATATCATCAATATTAATCAAGCAAGACGTAGGGTTTTACCTCCATCAAGAGGGCTCGAACCTGGGTAAAACATCGTGTTCCCTGCCTCCTGTTACCATCCGGCCTAGACGCACAGTTCGGGACCCACTACTCGAGATCCGCCGGTTTTGACACCGACATTGGTGCTTTCATTGAGAGTTCCGCTGTGTGATCGACAGAAGGATCGATGGCTCGCCTGCAGATCAACTGCGACTTCGGCATCTTCGTCACCAGCTCGACTGGTCACCTTGGTTCGACCAAGAATTGCGCTCCGTGTTCGGATCACCATGTCAGGACGAGGGCCTTTATCAAACATCAACTTCGATCTCTATCAAGATCACGGAGGAATCATCTATGGAGCTCGGGGGCTCAACGTCAACATTGCCCTCAAGCGACCGTGCTGTTTTTCTGGACAGCAAACTCGTATCTGCCACCACCACCTCCTCGATTATCGCTTTGACGATCGCTTTGGTGGAATTGTGCGGAATTGAGTCTACAACTAACCTGGAAAATTTCATCGAGTTCCGATGGAGGAATCTCGGGAAATCCACGATATACCGGAGCCCTGTCAAATCTGGACGGGAATTTGGATGAGTTTAGGGCGTGGTGTCCAGCTTCTAGCTCGGACGTCCTTTGGAAGATCCAACCGTTGATCGGCTGCGAAATTCCTATATCTACCACCTCTCAAACTTTCGGCTCGATCCGACCGTCCAAACTCCGGGAAACTACCGATCAGTGCGTCACTTTTCGGATCTGTTTTCTGCGCGAAAACGAATCCGACCCGAGTTCATCTTTTTTATGAACAGGATTTCGGACATCCCTTTTGAAGGAAGTTTTTTATGGGGTATTGTGTTTTGTTCCCGAACACATCCCACTAACTGTAAGATCTTTTGAACATGATCTTCAACATCATGCTGGTGTCAAACTAGTCCGGCAATATTACTCCACGGCTGCCGACCTGCGCTAGACACGGCGTCACTTTGTTGAGCCGAGCTCAACTTCTTCGGATCATCATCTCGGCAAGCCGAATAAGAGCCCGTCATCGCGAAGGATAAATCATCACCAACATTGCCGCCCCACGGATTACACGGAGCGGGCATACCGGCATCGCCGCACGGTCGCTTCATCAAGCCGACATCGACCACGTCACGACCTGCATCGATAGGGCCGCACTATTGCTTCTTCAAGCTGGTATCCACCACGCCGACCTACTTCAACTCATCGGCTGACATCGAGGCTTCGACATCTCGGCTGGACCGGGGGCTTCGTCATCTCTTCATCAACCTACTCCGGACACTTCGGCGTCACTAGCCGACCAGCTCCGTCACGTTAGCTGGGCCGAGGGCTTTGCCTCGGCGAGTCAACCTTTACCAGCATTGCCATGCCGTCGTTTTATCGCCCATCAGGCAATGGGTGTGTGGAGCGGGTCCCAATTTTAGGAATCACCTTCCTTCGGATTGCTACAACAAATAAACCAGGTGCTATTAATCCCATTATTTTTTTTCTTGTTTGGGTTCATTTTTCCCGAGGAATTATTACTCTGGTTTGTCCGTCATATGTACACAGGTCTATCAAATGGTGGCCGCATTAAACGACAGTCGCATGGTGGTTCGGTCAGTTTTCGTACATAGTCCGGCGAACGCCGCACTCGGAGCTCGGACCGACCTGCGAATTCAGGCTTTGCCACGCCTTTACCGCATCACGCCGACGCCCTGCATCGACATTGACTTCGGCGCCAGGCCATATTTATTTTATTACTCACTTTGCATAAATTATTTATTATCCAACGATTTTTTTAATTATCATTATTACTATTATCTCCGATTTGCACTATTTTTTGTGCACAGGAAAATGATCCGGGGACTTCGGCGTCACTCTGCCGGTCTGCATTGATCGTGCTATGTCACCACTTCGGCGTGTCAAGCTCTCCGCTCCGCCACCTCGGGACCGGCTTGAGGGATGGAACCTTGCCCCGCATCAAGCTCGGACCGCGTCATCAATACCGAACACATTAACCAGCTAAGTCGCTTTCATGCTCAAAGCGTTCGGTTCGACCAAGCATTATACTTTTTTGGAAAAAAGTTGCTTCTAAAAAATTTCCTTGTCCAAATTTGTTTGTGACGCATAAATTCAAATACCCCGTTTACTTGGGGGCTTCCTTTATGAAGCTTTTCGTGTTGCATATGATTATACTTGTACGGCTTCGTTCCTTGTTCGTGTATTACGCCACAATATGCACCATATTGACTTAAGCGATTTGCAAGCTGGGTTGCCTCGCTCCTGTGTTTACCCCTACGTTCCCGATTGTTCGGCTAGGGAGTAAAGGGAGCACCTCTGCGATTGTCACGATCAGGTCACCCGAGCCGGACCTCAGACTGGGTGAAGCCGAAAGCTAGCACTCTTATAGTTATTCAATGATGGTCGACACACAATGGAACTCATGAGTACAAAAAAATCTATTGCACAAGTCTCATAATAACAATGAGCACCGAAGAAAGGTATCGGTGGGGGTACTATTTTCTTCGAAGATGCTTCTTACTCTTCGCAGTAATATAGCATAAGTTCCCTGAGCGCGCTTTGTCTGTTACAGCCTTATGGCATGATTGCCTGGTTATTGGAAACACCATCGATATTCTCGACCGATGGAGTACATAACATTTTTCGGTCCTTAACCGAAGAGGGAGAAGCCGACGGTCGGTTAAGACGCGTTTAAAGTACTTCGGTACATGCAATCATGCATCTACCCAAGTCACTTGGGGGCTCTTAAGTTTATTTGAGCCGTTTTATAATAAGTGTTCTTCTTCTCAGTCGTTGCAAAGTTCTATTATTATTATTATTATTATTATTATTTATCACTCCTTTTTTCGACGCGAGTGTGCGGTCACAAGCCGGGGAGCCTAATTTCTCTCTCAAAGCCGCTAGAGTTTAGTTTGCTAAACTGGCCTAATGAGAAGTACTCCGCCCTCGAGATAGGAGGTTGAAGCCGTAGGCTGACCCGCTCGAAGTCTTGAGATAGGATGTGTCATGTTAAAGAACGGCAAAAGCACTTCTTTTTTCTAAGACCAATTTTCGGATTGGCACCGAACACTTGATCTTGTTCGGACGTCATGTTTTTACTGACGTTTCTTGGTTTTCCAAGCTTTTTGGCACTTTTAAACTATTTGTTCTTTTCCAGCATTAGTCTCGCAGTGCAACGCCGGACACCTTTAGGGATTCGGCAAAAACATTCTCACATATTGCTATATATGCACCGGTTTCGAATTGTGTCTACGGTCAATAGTTGGGTTGCCCGGCTCCTGCACTTGCTTCCTACGTTCCGTTTTGTTTGGCTAGGCGTGCAAAGGGAGAACCACTGCGATTGTGCTTCCAGCTCACATGGTTAAGCACCTTAGTGGAGAAAGCCGAAAACTGACTGTCACAATAAGTGTAAACTGGTCAGCGATCCGATGACTATGACGGGCCATTCATAACATTGGCCGAAGTGTTTACGGCTTGACCTCGACCATCGCCGAACACTACCGGGGGCTATTAACTGGCCTCCCAAACTAAATCCTCGATATTTTGCTCTTACATTCGAGCTGAGGTTTCATGATCATGCTTAGCATGACAACCCAAAGAAAGGAACCGATAGCGGGACTATTTTCTTTGGAATACATTTCTTCTGTTAAACAGTAATATAACATATCTCTCTGCGTACCTTTGTTTATAAAACCGTGTGGCCAGATTGCCTTGTTTGTCGTAAATCTTTGCCCTCATAAAGGCTTTATAAAGTAGGACAAACACTCCTCGGCTACTGGCCAAGGAGGTGGAAGCCGATGGCCGGTCAACAAAGTTTTGTACAATGCGGATCTGAGCATTAATGACGTAAAGTACTTGGATACATAGAGTTATTACACATAATTTGTGATTTTACTATGGATATTGATCCTTAATTCGGCCACCCGTGCCCGCATTAAGGCTCGGGGGCTACTGGGCTTCGGGCTTATTATTTACAAATATTAAAGGGGCACATCGATCCCCTGATCTGGTGTTGCCACCCGACCAGTGTCTCGGGGGCTACTGCATTGCTTGTCCAATGCAGAAAATTTTATGTGCAATATAGTTTCTGAGGAGATTTTGATCCTCAGGTTGGTCGGCCGCACCCAACCTGAGTCTTGAGGACTGAGCACGCCGCTTTTGTGTCCCGAAGTATTCTGCCGAGCTAGGACTTTGATCCTCAGGCCGATTTTGCAAATCAACCAGAGTCTCAGCGGCTACTGGGATCAGCGGTCTTATGTCATCCTTCATGTGCATCTCGGGTTTTAGACCGATATACACCTTGAGGGCTACTGGCTATATATCTCGGCAGAGAATAAATTGCACCAATAAAAAATACTGACAAAAAATCGGCCCATAGTCGGGGTGGTGCACCACCTCGGAAGCAGTCCGGCATAAAGCTCGGGCGCTAGTGGCTGGCTCCATAGAGGGCATTTCCGGCATTAAGCTCAGCTAAACTCCTTCAACTTTTTTGAACCGAGGTGATATGACACCTCGGATATAGTCCGGCATTGGAGCCTGGACACAGTCCGGCGTTGGAGCTCGGATATATTTCGGCGTTGGAGCTCAGATATACAGTCCGGCGTTGGAGCTCGGATACATAGTCCGGCGTTGGAGCTCGGATACATTCCAGCGCTAGAGCTGGGAAGCGGTCCGGCGTTGGTGCTCGGCTGCAAAAGATACCTCGAATGCAGTCCGGTGTTGGATCTCGGACGCAAGAGGACCCTGCCTCCCGGGAACAACTTCAAACCCGAGGTGTGGCATAAAAATAAACAAGGCATTGATAAAGTCCGGAAACTTAAAGGGGCTCCTCGGATACCCGACGTGTAAACTCGTCGAATGCATTTTGGCGATCCTCAAGATTGAAGATAAAGAAGATTTGTTGAACCAGTTTTCAAGACCGACGACCGAAGATGAAGAACAGTTCGGAAGAATCGAGGAGCGTCCCTAACTTGAAGACCGGTTCAGGGGGCTACTGACGGTGTCCTGGACTAGGGGGTACTCACCAAGTCGTCTCCCGATCTATTAGATTGGGCCGAGGCCCCCCATGGCCGTATACTCATGGGCCAGTTCGGAGAGCTGCCGCATACAAGGAAGATTCCACAAAGACTTGGCGATCAAGACAAGGACTTCTCC
This sequence comes from Triticum aestivum, assembly GCF_018294505.1. Classification (NCBI taxonomy): domain Eukaryota; kingdom Viridiplantae; phylum Streptophyta; class Magnoliopsida; order Poales; family Poaceae; genus Triticum; species Triticum aestivum. The sequence continues at coordinate 101,076,594 of NC_057803.1, forward strand.
CCACCAGCGTATTCGGCTAGGACTCTTGTTAACCTAGGCCTCTGGTGCATTATATAAACCAGGGCCAGGCTAGTCGATAGATGATATACAACATACACATATACAACAATCATACCGTAGGCTAGCTTCTAGGGTTTAGCCTCCTTGATCTCGTGGTAGATCTACTCTTGTACTACCCATATCATCAATATTAAGCAAGCAGGACATAGGGTTTTACCTCCATCAAGAGGGCCCGAACCTGGGTAAAACATCGTGTTCCCTGCCTCCTGTTACCATCCGTCCTAGACGCACAGTTCGGGACCCACTACCCGAGATCCGCTGGTTTTGACACCGACACTTGTCATTCTTCTTCTTGGTCTTGGACTTGGGCACGTACCCAATCCCTTCTTTGGCCACAACTTCCTTTTGGTTGCTCAAAAGGTCGTTGAGGTTCTTCTCGCCTTGTATGCAAGACACAAGGCCTTTCTCAAGTTGCACCTTCAACTTAGCGTTCTCCTCAACAAGATTCACATGCTCACAACATGGGTCAGTAGCATTTGCATTATCAATTAACATCATACAAGGAAAAGTGGCTTTCTCCTTGGTTAGCTTTACTTGAAGTTGATCATGAGACACTTTGAGGCTAGCATGAGCACCCTTCAAGACCTTGTGAGCCTTGTCAAGTCAAACTCCTCTTTGAGTCTAGCAAGATCAACCCAAAGCTTGGCCTTCTCGGAGTTTAGCACTCGAGAAACAACAAGAGCATGATCAAAATCTTTCTTTAACTTAGCGTGATCAATGTTGTGTGACTTCTCAAGAGCCAAACGAAGACCACACTCTTCCTCAAGAGCATTGGAAAGATCCGAAATCTCATCGGCATAGTCACGACTATGCCCCTCCATCTTGGAGATAGTATCTTCTTGAGCCTCGATCATATTATTGGCTTCACCAAGTTGTTCCAAGAGAGCAACGAAATGCTTCTTGGATTTACCCTCGAGTTTACCCATAAAGGACTCAAACTCATTTTCCTCCACATTAGATCCCTCATATTCATCAATGCAATCCATCAAGGAAGGATTATTAATGATGGTAGTTTTGATGTTGGGGGTTACTGTAAGTGCATCTAGTGCCACCCCTAGTTGGTTTTGGAGTATTGACGACAAACCTAGTTGAGGGACTAATGTGTTTGTGAGAATTGCAGGATAACACAGGTAGAAGTCCCTCATTGATTCGGTTTTCCTACCAGAGATGACCCCTAAAAATGTAAGAAGACATTGAAGACAAAGGTGGTATGTGAAGACATTCACATTGAAGACTATGACAAGAGAAGACATCGCATGAAGACTATGGAGCGCGAAGACTTAGTTCTTTCGTCATTCTTTTTCTTCTTTGATTGAGTCATAGGAACCACCGTACTGTTAAGTGGGGTCCAAGAGAACCATTCAGAATGACTGAAGTGATGCTTAACCAAAATCCTATGTCTTCGAGTGAAGACTATGAGAGCAAATCTTGTCCAGAGTTGGATAAGTTAGCTTTGCTTGTAGCCCAAGTAAAGTTGCCATGTGTGTTTGAAATCTGACCGTTGGAACACGTGTCAGTTCCTTAGTGACCTAGGGTCATTTAGGGAAAATCAGGTTGGGTTGCCTAGTGGCTATAAATAGCCCACCCCCTACAACCATAAACGGTTGGCTCCTTAGAGTTAAAGCACGACTTTTGTCGTTTGAGAGCAACCCACCTCGAAGCCTTTGAGAGAGAATTCCTTGCGGGGATAAATCCCTAACCACCCAGAGCCAAAGAGTGTTAGGCATCACTTAAGTCTTCCTGTCTGTGTGATCTGAAGACTTATTACACTTGAGGACTGTGAATCCTCCAGCCGGTTAGGCGTCGCGTTCTGAGCATCCAAGATTCATTGTGGATCGCCGGTGAACGAAGTCTGTGAAGGTTTGGAAGTCTACCTTGAAGACTTACCAGAGTGATTGGGCGAGGACTGGGTGTCCTTAGCTCAAGGGGAATAAGGTGAAGACGAGGTCTTTTGAGTTGAATCTCAGCCTCCCTAACTAGACGTACAGTTGTCACAACAACTGGAACTAGTCCAACAAATCATTGTCTTCAACGAGTCACTGGTTTCATCCTTCACTTCCCTTTACTTACTGTTGGTCCTTGTGAAGTCATTGTACAATTGCATCACCATTTGGCTTCACTGAGTAATTACTTGTTCTGATTGGCTTCACAATATCTTCCTACTTGATCCTTACTACCTAGCTGCTATTAGTCATTGCGCTTTCACTACATTGAATACTTGACTATGGTTTGCCTAGTGTAGTCTACCTTCCGCTGCATGGTAATAGGTTTATTTCTATCGTTTGTCTTTGAAACTTCCATGTTTTGAAAACTTCCATAAAAATCGCCTATTCACCCCCCCCCTCTAGTCGATCACTAGCACTTCCAATTGGTATCAGAGCAAGGTACTCCCTTGTTCTGTCTGATTCGGTTTAACCACCTGGAGTTTTAGCTATGTCGAGTGCAGGGATAATTAAAGTCTCCGCTGCGTGCCCCGTCTTCGATGGAACTGAATATCCCTACTGGAAGAATAAGATGCGCATGCATCTTGAAGCCATTGATGTCGACCTATGATATGTCGTCAAGAACGGCGTTCCCAAGGCTGGAGAAGGTGTCACTGCTGCTGATGTCAAGAAGTTCGTTCAACTGGACTCTACTGCCAAGAATATCATATGTGGTCATCTGAACAAAGGACAGTATGGCCGCGTGAGTGCTTTGGAAACATCTAAGCTAGTCTGGGACTGGCTCTCCAAGGTCAACGAAGGCGTCTCAACCCAGAGAGATCAAAGAATCAGTGTCCTTCGCAACCTCTTCAACCGCTTCAAGAGAAATGACAATGAGAATGTCCAGCTCACGTTTGATCGACTCACTAACATCACAAATGAGCTTCAAGCCCTCGGCGCTACTGATATCACCAAGCATGAAGTCGTCAAGACTCTCCTGAGATCACTTGACAGTTCGTTTGACACCCTAGCCCTGATGATTCAAGAACGTCCTGATTTCATGACACTCGATCCGCCTGACATACTTGAGAGGCTCAACACACACAAGTTTCAGCTTTTTGAGAAAAGAGACATCTACGATCCCAACTATGGGCGAACTCGTGCCTTGAAGGCAAAAGCTGTCTCCTCATCTGAAGAAGAATCTGACAGCAGTTCTGATGATCCTGAAGACATTGGAAAGGAGCTTGCTATGCTTGTGAAGAAGTTCCAAAAATTCACCAAGAAGAAAGGCTTCAGAAAGTCTTCACGATCAAGCTCAAGGAATGATGAAGCTTCTGCTCATGACTACAAGAAGAGAACATGCCACAAGTGCAAGAAACCTGGCCACTACATCTCTGAGTGTCCGTAGTGGGACAATGAGAACAACAAGAAGAAGAAGAGCAAGGAGTATGACTCTGACGACAAGAAGAAGAAGAAATACTCAAAGTCTTCTTCCAAGTCTTCCTCAAAGTCTTCATCACACAAGAAGAGCTCATCTGGCAAGGCACGTGCGTTTGTTGGCAAGGAAATGGATTCTAAGGAGGAGTCTGCTTCTGAGGAGGCGGAGGTGGAGTCTGAGGAGGAGTCCGATTCTGGCATTGCAAGTCTGGCTATAGCATACGTTGCCAAGTCCATCTTCAATACAGAAGACAATGACTTCATCACCGACACCGATGCAAATGAGAAGGACTACTCCGCTCCTTCCTACTGCTTCATGGCACGCGGTGCCAAGGTAAACACACGCACTACTCACTATTAAACATCTAGTGACGATGACTCTGATTGTGGTTCCAAACCCAGCTACAAAACACTTGCTAAAATTGCAACTGAACAACAGAAAGCTATGGAACACATTCAAAAACTATTAGACAAAAGCGATGATCTGTTAGACGCTGAAATGACTCGATCTCAGTCCTTAATTGAAGACATAAAAAATCTTCACATTAAGTATGAGGAACTTGAAAGTCGTCATGAAACGCTCTCAACAACTCATGAAAGGCTTTCCTATGATTATCTTCAAAGGAAGCAAGATCTTGAGAAATTGAGAGCGGCTCATGAAGATCTTCAAAAGGAAAACGAGTCACTTCACGCCGAACAGATCAGTTCAGCTCCGGAAGGATTTGAACCACCATGTCTTAAATGCATTTACGTGATAATGCTACTTCTGTTGCTAAATGTTCTACTGCTACTACTATTGCAATATCTTCAACTGTTGATGTGGTAACTAACCCCTCTGCTGAGGATACCACTGCTATTGCTGATGAGAATGCTAGGTTGAAGACACTGCTTGAAACAGGGATGTACAAAAGTCTCAAAGGGCATCAGACACTATGTGATGTCCTCAAAAGGCAGATCCTGAACCGAAACCCTAGGAAAGAGGGTGTTGGGTTCGAAAGGAAAATGAATGCTGATGGCACTTACTGGAAACCTGAGCAGTACCCCAAAACCACATGGGTTGCTACAAAGGGACCTTTAGTGGATCCATCCACTCTATCTGGCTTCACTTGTTTTAATCCCATTGTTATTGATGAATCCTTTGATGCAAACTATAAACTGTTTAAGAATCCGAATGGTGAAGTGTTTGCCAAGTATATTGGTACTAACTGCAGGAATGGGCCGCCTATGAAGATGGTCTGGGTGCCGAAAAGGTGTTTGGAGAATCTTCCTGTGAATGTCGTCATGTCACCACAAGTGAAGAGGACAAATCCCAGACCACAGGCTTCATACGGCCCAAAGGCTTCATACAGACAGAGGACTCACCTGAGTCACACTAGTGCAAATGTTTTGCAGGGAAGCCATACTCAGGCCTATGAATATGAGCGCGGTTCATCAAACCACCATGTTCATAAGACCAAGAACTATTCTGCTTATTCTTATGAGTACTATTGTCTACCTGCAAGACTTTTTGCTAGGGCTCCAAAGCCAAAGTTCTCAGATGCTGCGCTGGGGACCTTGAATATGTGGGTGGCTAAGAAAGCTTAACTCTCTTTTGCAGGGAAAGGTCTCTAGACGAAAACAAAAATCATCTGACGCTATTGCTGGGGACCTTGCACATCTTGTAGGGCGCAAGATCAAATGCCCAAATGGTCTTATTATGTATTTTGTTCCCGAGTCGCTTGCTACTTGCCCTATCCGTCCTAATCTCGATCTAAGCTTTAATAATCCACTGGTTCGTCAAATGTTTTTGCTTCACAATTATCTTCGTGAAGCCTATCCCCCTAACTGCACTGTAGGGTACGACACCAGCAGCTTCAAAATGGATTACTGATAGTGGGTGTACCAATCACATGACTGGCAAACGAAGCCTTCTCATGGACTCAACCTTACGTCCATCTGACAAAAGTCACATCACATTTGCTGACACTGGTAAAAGCAAGGTATTGGGTCTAGGTAGAGTTGCAATCTCAAAGGATCAACACATGGATAAAGTCATGCTTGTTGAATCCATTGGTTTCAACTTAATGTCTGTCTCAATGCTTTGCGATTTAAACATGATTGTGATATTTGGGAAATATCGTTGCCTTGTTCTAATGGAATCTGACAAGTCTCTAGTGTTTGAAGGGTATCGGAAAGATGATTTGTACGTGGTAGATTTCTCAGCAGGACCACAACTTGGCATATGTCTTCTAGCAAAAGCTTCTGAATGCTGGCTCTGGCATCGGAGGCTAGGGCATGCTGGCATGAGGAACCTCCACACCCTTGCAAGGAAGAAGCATGTCATAGGCGTCGAAGGCGTCAAGTTCAAGAAGGATCACTTATGTGGTGCCTGTGAAGCTGGAAAGATGACAAGGGCCAAGCATCCCTCAAAGACAATCATGACAATGACTCAACCCTTCGAACTGCTCCACATGGACCTTTTTGGTCCCACTCATTACTCAACTCTTACTACTACTGCTTGTCTCTATGGCTTTGTCATTGTTGATGATTATTCAAGATATACCTAGGTGCATATAATCCTCTACAGGACTGAAGTGCAGGATGTCTTCAGACGCTTCGCCAATCGAGCAATGAACAACTACGGCGTCAAGATAAAGCACATCAGAAGTAACAATGGCACTGAATTCAAGAACACTGGCCTGGATACATATCTTGATACTTTGGGCATCACACATGAATTCTCAGCTCCGTACACGCCACAGCAGAATGGCATCATTGAACGCAAGAACAGAACACTTATTGAGATGGCTCGGACGATGCTTGATGAATACAAGACTCCAAGAAAATTCTGGCCTGAAGTCATTGATACTGCATGCCATATCATCAACCGTGTTTATCTTCACAAGCTTCTGAACAAGACATCCTATGAGCTCCTTACTGGCAAGAAGCCAAATGTCAGTTACTTCAAAGTATTTGGTGCCAGGTGCTGGATCAAGGATCCACATCACACTTCAAAATTTGCACCGAAAGCACATGAAGGCTTTATGCTTGGATATGGAAAGGATTCGCACTCCTACAGAGTCTTCAACTTTTTTCACTATAAAGTGGTTGAAACAGTGGATGTGCGGTTCGATGAGACTAATGGCTCAAAAAGAGAGCACCTGCCAAATGTGCTAGATGAAGTTCCATCCAGTGAATCAATCAAACTTATGGGAACTGGAGAAATCATACCTTCTGAAGCTCGGCCTGAAGAGGAACTTATCATCTCTGCACCTGATCAACCTGAAGACAATGCTCAGCCCGAAGACAATCCTTCTAACAATGACAATGATCAGCAAGAGCAAAATCCTCGTCCTGTACATCCTCGTGTTGCAAATGAAGTACAGATTGAGAGAATAATTGATAGCATCAATGCACCAGGTCCACTTACTCGTTCAAGGGCAACACAGCTAGAAAATTTCTGTGGGCACTTTGCATTCGTCTCAATATCTGAACCCAAGAAAGTTGAAGAAGCCTTCATGGAACCTGAATGGATTCAAGCTATGCAAGAAGAGCTTCAACAGTTTGAGTTGAATAATGTATGGGAGCTGGTTAAGCGTCCTGATCCTCGCAAGCACAATATAATAGGAACCAAATGGATATATCGCAACAAGCAAGATGAGCATGGTCAAGTTTTCATAAACAAAGCTCGTCTCGTTGCTCAAGGATACACTCAAGTTGAAGGGATTGACTTCGATGAAACATTTGCTCCTGTGGCTAGACTTGAAGCCATACGCATACTGCTGGCCTATGCAAATCATCATAACATACTTCTATATCAAATGGATGTGAAGAGCGCTTTTCTCAATGGCAAGATTGAAGAAGAAGTGTATGTTGCACAACCGCCTGGCTTTGAAGATCCAAAACATCCTGACATGGTGTACAAGCTCAACAAGGCACTGTATGGCCTCAAACAAGCCCCTCGGGCTTGGTATGACACACTCAAAGACTTCCTGAAGAGCAAAGGCTTCAAATCTGGTTCCCTCGACCCCACTCTCTTCACGAAGACATATGATGGTGAACTGTTTGTGTGCCAAATATATGTGGATGACATTATCTTCGGCTGCACCAATCAGAAATACAGTGAAGAGTTTGGATATATGATGCAAGAGCAATATCAGATGTCCATGATGGGTGAGCTGAAGTTCTTCCTTGGTCTTCAAATACGTCAGCAACGCAACGACATCTTTATATCTCAAGAGAAGTACCTCAAAGATTGCCTGAAGAAATTTGGGATGCAAGACTACAAAGGCTTCACGACGCCAATGCCAGCCAAACATCATCTGGGTCCCGACGACAATGGTAAAGAGTTCGATCAAAAGGTATACCGCTCCATGATTGGTTCTTTACTTTATCTATGTGCATCTAGGCCAGATATTATGCTTAGTGTTTGCATGTGTGCTCGATTCCAAGCGGCACCAAAGGAATCACATCACTTAGCTATGAAGCGAATTCTTCGATATTTGGCTTACACCCCAACACTAGGATTATGGTATCCAAAGGGCTCAGAGTTTGATCTGGTTGGATTCTCGGATGCTGATTATGCTGGTGACAAGGTGGATCGCAAGTCTATATCAGGCACATGTCATTTTCTGGGACGATCACTTGTATGTTGGTCTTCAAAGAAGCAGAACTGTGTATCTCTCTCCACTGCTGAATCTGAATACATTGCTGCTGGATCTTGCTGCGCTCAGCTTCTATGGATGAAGCAAACACTCAAAGACTATGGCATTCATCCGAAGCAAGTGCCACTCTACTGCGACAACGAAAGCGCCATCAAGATTGCCAACAACCCAGTTCAGCACTCGAAGACAAAGCACATTGAAATTCGTCATCACTTTCTTAGAGATCATGTTGTGAAGGAAGATATTGATATCATACACGTCAACACTGAAGAGCAATTGGCAGATATCTTCACCAAGCCCTTGGATGAGAAGAGATTTTGCAAGTTACGGTGTGAGCTAAATATCTTGGAATCCTCAAATGTCCTGTGATCAGGCACACATCCTAACACTTATGCATATTGATGACTTAGATGTGCAACACACGAAGTAAAGTATATCTTCAATCAATGAAGACATACATTCTAAGTGTGAATACCGTAATGTGGAATTTGACTTTGGAGCGCCACGATAATTGTGCGCTGTGTTTGGGTCTAATACTTCCTATACGGTGGGTAACGCCACCACCAAATTCTTCTGTTTGAAGTGTTTTACCCATGGCGTTGCATTTGCTATGTCTTCACATTTTGTTTGTCTTCATTCTTCAACTTGTCTTCATGATTATCTTCACTATGTTGGTTTGATTGTCTTTCTCACTCACACACACACACACACACACACACACACACACACACACACACACACACACATATATATATATATATATATATATATATACTAGTGTTCTGTCCTCTACAGCATTCACTTATAGCTATGTCTTCTTGTTGAATCTTTTGAACCAAGTGAATGTGATTGGACCCTAACCTCTCTATGCTTTCTATCTCAAACTCTATCTGTCCAAATCATATGCATTCTCTTGAAACTGTCGAATGTCTTCTCTGCGTCCTTGTCAGCAGAAGATACAGAGACAAACATTAAGTCCGTTTTCAATGCTAATTCCTTCACATGAAACCCGGAGAAGTAGGAACGACCACCCGACAATCCAGGCGTGTGTGGGAACGTGGAACAACCTCCGATATGTTGCATGATGGCCACGTGTCCTTCAGATGTGAATCGCCAGGGGCACCTATGTAATAACACTGTGCTGTCCCTGTCCCTATAAATACACGCCTCACCACAGTCATTATCCTTTCTTCCACTCTCGCACAAACCCTAGTGCCACCGCTAGCCTTCGACGACGCCGGCGACGAAGCGCTTAGCTGCCGCGACCTCTCCGACGCCGTCTTCACGCCGGCCGCGGACATCGTCCTCTCCGCCGTCGCCGTAGGTGTCCTCCGTCGCCAAGTTAGGGCACGGACGATCAAACTGCTCGGCCTCCTCTTCCACTCCGTCTAGCAGTTCTTCGTGTGGTAAATAAAACTTCCTTTTTACGGCCCCTTTGATCCTATAGATTCATCACTTTCTACCATAAGAAGTTTCTATTCACACAAGTTGGATCTATTTCATACTGCATCTCATAATATGCCTAGTATGTTCACTTATGCTTCACAAAGTAGTTAGATTCCTCACTTGTACTGATCCGTCGATTCGTACAAATCTGGAACCAACTCTTTATCTATGAGTGAATGTCTTCGCACAATGAGGTCAATGTCTTCTAAACTGATTTATCTTCAAAATCTTCTGAGAATGCATATGACCTCTTCCCCTTCCCTCGCACCTTAATGTTGTCACAGGTACATGTCCGTGGGAGAATCCCTTGGTTCTCATAGTCTGCATTCATTTGCAGAATTCTTACAGCATCATATAAATTCTCCCGAAGCCAGTTCCTGTTTGACCCGCAGGCGGAAGCCTTTGAAACCTTTGAACGTGTTGAAGCCATTTAGTTTGAAGTTCATGGCTACTGAGAAATCTGCAAGGAAGGGAGGCAGACAGCACCGTGGAAACACTGCTAAGGACCTGCCACCAGATCTATATGAGCAATACAAGTCAGATCCAGAAGAAACCTATGGAGAATGCAAGAACCGAATCCAATGGATTCGAAGACATTGGGCAGAGGAATGGTTCAAGTACAGATTCTTCACCGATGAATATGCTGAGAAAAGTGCCATCAAGGGACCATGGGGAGATATCATATACAAAGGTCTTCAGCCCAAATCACAGTCCGAAGCTATTGCTCAAGGCTTTTACCCATGCATGCTTCGTGGACCTCAGCCTGCTAATGCTGACCCATCCTCTCTGCTATGGTGTCGCGAAGACAATCTCTTCAAGCGCAACTATCAGTTTGCTCAGAACTCTGCCAAGGAAAACAAGAAGTCATTGGGATTAAACTTCAACCCAGGCCCCTCTGCGCCACGTGCTTACGGCACACGAGAAGCTAAACCCAATCTGGTTGGGCCCTTCTACAACCTAGAAGGTCTCATCACTCATATTATGGTTCAAGGGGCAGTCGTGGCTCAACCTGCAGATGATGCTGAATCTGACGAAGCACCTGCACCACCGAAGCCGCAGAAGCAGAAGAAGGCTAAAGCTTCAAAGTCTGCCTCAGCACCAAAAATCCTACAGGCGAAGCCACTGGCTACTGCACCTCCTGAAGACAGTGTGCAATCTGAAGATCTCTCACGTATCTCCAAGAAGACTGAGATGAGAAGGAATACTGATCAGGCACTGACTGCTGCTGCTATTTCTGCGCAATGACACCATTGATCTGTCCAGTGATGAGGAGCTTGCAGATGACGCTCTTGAGCAACTGATCAAGAGCAAGGAAGAAGCAGAGATCTTTAATGATTTGCCTCTCTTTGATGTGGCAATCATCCATAACTTCATTGATGAGTGGTTTGACACGCCCAACCTCAGCTTTGAAGATCTGCAAATTCCAATTGGCCTCAGTGTCGCCTTCACTGGCGCCATTTCTTCAGAGCTAGCTCTAGCTCAGCGCATTGTTGAGCTGAAGCAAAAGATCAACTTTGAGAAAGCTCAGTTCAAGAAGCACATGGCCAAGCTCGGCGTGCAAGATGTGAAAAACTTCAAGATTATGCTGCATGAGCTCAAGGAAGCCTTTCTCAAGAAGCGTGAAGAAGCTAAAGGTTCTCGTGAGTGCATGAAGAGCCTGGCTGACAAGTGTGTGCAAGCCTACAATGAGGCTGAGAAGCGCAAGGCTCTTGGTCGTCCTGGCACCGACCCAAGAATGGCTTCAAAGAAGAAGAAGCCCTCAACTGACCAATCTGCACCTTCAAGGCAGGAAGAACCTCGCATAGTCTTCCCAAGCAGCATGACTGGCTCGAAGCCAAAGGTCAGGTCAACCGCTTCAGAACTGAAGAAGACGAGGACTGTCGAGGCTGAAGCCAGAAAAAGGAAAAATCCCGAAGCCTCTGATGTCGCTCCCTCAAAGAAGAAGCGCAAAACCAAGAAGGATCGGGCTTCTCCCACAGAGCCCTTAGTTGTTGAACCTATCTTAATGGTTCGCCCTGCATCTGAACACCACGAGCGCCAACTGATTGTTCATGAACCTGCTTCCACAGAGGCTCATGCAACTAAAGACATTCCAGCAGTTGATCCCACCACTGCTGAAGACATTGGTCACCATGACGATGTTGAAGATGATGAAGTCCTTCCTCAGATCGAGCACCAACTGGTATCATCGCCTGTGCTTATGCATAGCGAACTCATCAGCATTGGTTGTCCTCTGACGCCAACTACTCAGGATGCATCATGGGCTGATCACCCACAACAACAAGACACCCCGAGTACTCCCCAACAACAACAAGTCACACCACCTGTGCCAGACGAAGAAGACGATGTTGAGGCCCAGCCATCTCCATCAACACAGGCGTCGCCAGCGCTATGCAGGCTTCGCAAAGGACCAAGGCCTCAAGTCCCTCTTTCGAGCGTTCCAGAAGGAGAAGTACACCACCAATCTGTTGCACGTCAAGTGTTTCCAGATGCCACTCCTACTGTGACTGTCTCTGAATCCGAAGCCAAAATGACTGAAGATGTTCCGGCTGCATCAGCCAATGAAGAAGAAGTTGTTCCTGAAGTGAACATGTCTATGCCCGACCCTCTAGCTCATCAAGTGGAGGTTGAGAATCTTGAGGCTGCCACCACCAACACAAATGAAGCCAATGACGTAGTCATGGCTGAAGCAAATGTGGAGCCTGCACCAACCAATGTGCCAGAAGCCAATGAAGCCAATGATGCACCTGCAACAGATGTGCAGCCTGACGCCTCTGTTGATGCCACTGCTCATGTTCCTACGCCTACTGTTGGTCCTCAGTTTGACTATCACGTTGAGCACAGGCCTCAGGTACAGAAGCCAATGCCAAGGTTGCCCGGGTTTCCAGGTCCTGCATCGGCACCCGGATCTTTCAATGTCAACGGCTTCAAAGCAGACAATACCTTCTTCAATAGCACCAAGAACCCCTACTCGAGGAAAGAATATCTTCTGATCGGTTCTGGAGCTATCAGCAGCGAAGTTATTACTCATGCATTCTGTACAATCAAGGTCGCATTTTCCCACATATGCATCTTGACACTGAAGCCATAACTGGTCTGCCTTGCTTGGAAGAAGCTCTTGATTGCTTCAAAGAATCTGGATTGTTGCCGATCGTCACTGACAAGGAGCACTGGAACGAAGAATTGCTGCTCCAACTTTATGCCACTCTTCACATTCGTGGCTACAACAGAGATCCGAAGACTTGGGTCCTTGAGTGGATGACCGGCAATGTTCATCATGAAGCCAAAGCCTTTGATATCATTGAACTCACTGGTCTGCCCACTCCAGGAGATCTTTATGAACCTGGTTGTCACCTTCACATTGCAGCTATGGAGAGCATCTTTCAGAAGCCTGAACCAAACATGAGTCAGATGCTTAGCATGATGAGGCCTTTGCCTCCAGATGCTGCAGATCCTAAGGAGTTCTTTGTTGAAGACCTTGAGTATCTGCCAGGAACTATCTATCACATTATAAGGCGAACTCTCTGGCCCATCAAAGGACATTCTCCACATGCAAAGCTGGAAGGTGCAATGAAGACTTTGGACTTTCATATTCTTCACGGCAAATGCTTCAATGCACAAGACTTCTTCATCCGCCAACTTGCTGCATCAGGATCTGATCTTTTCGGCTTGAAGTTTTATGCTCCATGGATAATGCGGCTGATCAAACTACACTCAGCTATCTCATATCAGCCCTCTGCTCGCAATCATCGGATCTTTCTACCTGACGTTGATATGTCCGTTGAAGCCATCTATCCAGAGCCTGCCAAGGAGCCTCTTAGTCTTCAGAATGCTGAGCATCAAAGATTCTCTCAAAACATTGAAGGAGTTCAAGCAGTCTCTCGTGTTTATCCTCTGGCTGGCACTACACGTGCACCTCACCGTGCCCTCACTGAAGCAACTGACAACACCATTGCCCAACAGCCCAAGAAGCGATCCCGTGTTCTCAATGACCGAGAGCTTCTGGTTGCCCTTCATCAGAAACAGGATAGGCATCATGACTGGCTGAAGCGCCAAATGCAAAGCCTCTTGGTGGACGTAAACATGATTCGCAATCTTGCCACCAAGAATGCCTTTGTTGCCCATGAAACCTGTCGGCGTACATGGAAAGGGCTAATGCTTATGTGTTCTGAAGATGATCTTCAAGAGGATGGCTTCTCTAAACGCTTCAAGTTTGACTCAACACCTCCAAGAAGGACTGTGCTGCGACGAACTCCGTCTCTTGAAGACTCTGAGTTCTCTTCCTCCGCGGCAACTGTGAATGCCAGAGGGATCGATGACGAAGACGATGCTACTTCACAGCCCCTACTTCTGCACGCATCGACACTGCCCCGAGTTCGTCTGCACCGCCAAACAACACCGATGACCTTGCCGCTTCACCTACTCCTCATGGGAACGAGTAGATGCTCTATGTCTTCAAACCTTTTTGGTCCTTACTGACAAAAGGGGGAGAAGCATATGAGTTTGGTAGTCTTCAAGCGGGTCCATATGGGCGGTTGCTTTATGTTTTGCCTAGTGTTTACAACTCTCGTTTCGGTACATTTGGTCCTTTGAGTTGTAACACTTAAACTCGATGGTCGTCTGCTACTTATTTCCTATTCTGTGATGCGATGATAAATTCCGCATGTGCGACGATAAATTCCGCACTTAGATCATTTTGCAGACGTCCATTTTTCATTATGCATGTCATTATCTTCACATACTTTTCATGCATGATGAATTGTCATCATAAGTTGAAGAGGATCTCCACAAGTACAACCTGCCATGTGCATTTGCATTCCAAAAGCAAATTACTTATATGCACATCTTCAGGGGGAGCCCTTGCAACTTATGAAGACAATTCCCTATCCTTTACAATTTCACATATTATATTCCCCGTTGAAAACTTCAACTAGTTTGTCATCAATCACCAAAAAGGGGGAGATTGTAAGTGCATCTAGTGCCACCCCTAGTTGGTTTTGGAGTATTGACGACAAACCTAGTTGAGGGACTAATGTGTTTGTGAGAATTGCAGGATAACACAGGTAGAAGTCCCTCATTGATTCGGTTTTCCTACCAGAGATGACCCCTAAAAATGTAAGAATACATTGAAGACAAAGGTGGTATGTGAAGACATTCACATTGAAGACTATGACAAGAGATGACAGCACATGAAGACTATGGAGCGCGAAGACTTAGTTCTTTCATCGTTCTTTTTCTTCTTTGATTGAGTCATAGGAACCACCGTACTGTTAAGTGGGGTCCAAGATAACCAGTCAGAATGACTGAAGTGATGCTTAACCAAAATCCTATGTCTTCGAGTGAAGACTATGAGAGAAAATCTTGTCCAGAGTTGGATAAGTCAGCTTTGCTTGTAGCCCAAGTAAAGTTGTCGTGTGTGTTTGAAATTTGACCATTGGAACACGTGTCAGTTCCTTAGTGACCCAAGGTCATTTTGGACAAATCAGGTTGGGTTGCCTAGTGGCTATAAATATCCCACCCCCTACAACCATAAACGGTTGGCTGCTCAGAGTTAAAGCACGGCTTTTGTCGTTTGAGAGCAACCCACCTCGAAGCCTTTGAGAGAGAATTCCTTGCGAGGATAAAGACCTAACCACCCAGAGCCAAAGAGTGTTAGGCATCACTTAAGTATTCCTGTCTGTGTGATCTGAAGACTTATTACACTTGAGGACTGTGAATCCTCCAGCCGGTTAGGCATCGCGTTCTGAGCATCCAAGAGTCATTGTGGATCGCCGGTGAATGAAGTCTGTTAAGGTTTGGAAGTCTACCTTGAAGACTTACCAGAGTGATTGGGCGAGGACTGGGTGTCCTTAGCTCAAGGGGAATAAGGTGAAGACGAGGTCTTCTGAGTTGAATCTCAGCCTCCCTAACCAGACGTACAGTTGTCACAGCAACTGGAACTGGTCCAACAAATCATTGTCTTCAACGAGTCACTGGTTTCATCCTTCACTTCCCTTTACTTACTGTTGGTCATTGTGAAGTCATTGTACGATTGCATCACCATTTGGCTTCACTGAGTAATTACTTGTTCTGATTGGCTTCACAATATCTTCCTACTTGATCCTTACTGCCTAGCTACTATTAGTCATTGCGCTTTCACTACATTGAATACTTGACTATGGTTTGCCTAGTGTAGTCTACCTTCCGCTGCATGGTAATAGGTTTATTTCTATCGTTTGTCTTCGAAACTTCCATGTTTTGAAGACTTTCATAAAAATTGCCTATTCACCCCCCTCTAGTCGATCACTAGCACTTTCAGTTACCTTGTTGGTGGCTTTAGCCATGAGGCACTTGGCGGTGATTTTCTCATTGGGTGAGTCGAAGAGAGACACTCGTGGAGTTGTTGCAACGGCAACGGAGGCCATGGCAACTGACTCAGCATCTTCTTCATCATCATCCTCATGGTACTCTTCTTGAACCACCAATGCCTTGTGAGAAGTCTTCTTGGTGAAGTTGCTCTTGTTTGGGAAAGACTTGGCTTTGTCCTTTCGGATGAGCTTGCCACCATTGTCTTCCCTCTTCTCATACGGGCACTCCGCAACAAAATGGCTCACATTGCCACAATTATAACAAGTCCTCACATGTTGCTTGCTCTTCGTGCCACTTGAATTGTTCTTGTTGAAGTTTGGCCTTGAATTTTTCTTGCTCCAAAATTGCCTTGAAGCAAGTGCCATGTGTTCATGATAGGCATACTTTGTATCTTCGGGGTTTCTTTCCTCTTCTTCCTCTTCTTCTTCTTCTTCAACACAAACCTTGGCCTTCAATGCAAGGTTGGTCTTCTTTACCCTTTGAGAGCGAAGCACCGCATTGTCGGCGGTCTTGTCCAAGATGCTCATAGCCACATACTCATCCAACACTTCACTTGAGAACAAGGTGTGGAAGTCCGGCCTTTGACGAATGATGGAGGACATGGCCTTGTGGTAAGGCATCATTGCCTTGAGGAATTTGCGCTTGATCCAATTGTCATCCATGTCCTTGCTCCCATGATCTCGGAGTGAAACCGTGAGTTTGGTTACTCTTTGATAAAGCTCACGAGGTTCTTCATCTTCCTTCATTGTAAACTCATCGGCTTCATCTTGCACCACTTCATAGTTGGAGCGTTGAATGCTTGCACTTCCCTGGTAGAGGGAAACAACTTGGTGCCATGCATCTTTGGCTATGGCGTAGGGTCGAAGGTGAGGAAGATCTTCGGGTGGAATTGAATCTTGGATGATGAAGAGAGCATTCTCATTGAATTGATTATCCGCGGCTTCTCTTGGAGTGAAGTTGATTCGGTCATGTGGATAGAAACCTTCTTCAATGATTCTCCAAAGATTAGTATTCACATGATTTAAATGACGCTTAAACCGATAGACCCAAGAATCAAAGTCCTCCTTTTTCACAATCTTAGGGGGAGGACCGACATGATTCAAATGAGTGGAAGGAATCGGTCCACCATAAACAATTGGAGGTTCCACATGGGCAAAGATGCCGGTGCCATTTTTACCACTAGAAGAAGGAGCCTTTTCACTTGTAGCTTCCCCCTTGTCGGAGTTAGCATCCGTCACCTTGTTCGTGGGATCACCCACTTTCAACGGTGCGGTGGATAGTTTAAGCCCTTCAATGAATTTAGTAAACATGCTTTGAACCTCGGTCGTCATGGAGGTTTTCAATGTCTCCAAGGCCACATTGAATTCCTCATGAGAGACCGAGGTTCCCCCATCGCCCATAGACGAGATCGGATTCACACCGGAATGCTCCTCCACACTACCTACAGTGTCAACCATACTCTTCGGACGATAAAGTCCTTAGTAAAGATATGAGGCTCTAATACCAATTGAAAGGATCGATATAGTTGACTAGAGGGGGGGGTGAATAGGCAACTAACAATTTTTAGCTTTTCTTTACCAAATTAAACTTTGCATCAAAGTAGGTTGTCTAGATATGCAACTAGGTAGGCATCCTATATGATGCAACAACAACAAGCACACAAGAAAGCAAGGTATATAACACAAATAAGCTTGCACAAGTAAAGGGACAAGATAACCAAGAGTGGAGCCGGTGAAGACAAGGATGTGTTACCGAAGTTCCTTCCTTTTGAGGGGAAGTACGTCTCCGTTGGAGCGGTGTGGAGGCACAATGCTCCCCAAGAAGCCACTAGTGCCACCGTATTCTCCTCACACCCTCACACTATGCGAGATGCCGTGATTCCACTATTGGTGCCCTTGGAGGCGGCGACCGGACCTTTACAAACAAGGTTGGGGCAATCTCCACAACTTAATCGGAGGCTCCCAACAACACCACGAAGCTTCACCACAATGGAATATGGCTCCACGGTGACCTCAACCGTCTAGGGTGCTCAAACACCCAAGAGTAACAAGATCCGCAAGGGATTAGTGGGGGGAATCGAATTTCTCTTGGTGGAAGTGTAGATCGAGGCCTTCTCAACCAATCCCTAGAAAATCAACAAGTTTGATTGGCTAGGGAGAGAGATCGGGTGAAAATGGAGCTTGGAGCAACAACAGAGCTTAGGGTTGGAAGAGGTAGTAAACTCAGAGAAGAAGATACCCCTTATATGGTGGAGAGACAAATCCAACCGTTAACCACTTAACCAGCCCGCAACATGCGGTACTACCACGCCTGCCAAGCGGTACTACCACAAGGGCTCACGGCACTACCGCACCTCCTTGCGGTACTACCGCATGGCAGGGTTGGACCAGCCTGGAAAGGCCGTGAACAAATAAACGTCCGTGGACAGTTCCGCTGACTTTCAAATAGTGCAAAATTACGACACGGTGCTACCGCTAAAGACAAGCGGTACTACCGCGCAGGGAGCGGATGTAAAAAATTACATCTGCTCCTACTTCCGCTACTGGTGTTGTGTCGGACCAAGACTCACGGTACTACGGCTCCCAAGGAGTGGTACTACCGTGGCCTCCTACGGTACTACCACAAAGGCCTGTGGTACTACCGCTCCTAAGAGCAGTACTACCGCAAGCTCCAGAACAGCAACACTAGGAAAGCTTCTTTTTGCACAAACTCGAAGAAACGGAGGATGCTCCAAAGTGCTAAGGGAAAGGCGGTACAAAGAGGAGTAAACGTGTACATGAAGATTCCACCCAGACCTTTCCAAAGCGAACCCCCTCTTAATAGTATGGCTTTCCTACGACTCAAATCCACCGAAGAAGGAACGTAGAAAAATGTTGTCTTTAATAATCTTCGAGGGGCTCCTAACCGTCTTGTGACTAGTCATGAAATATCTGAAATACTCGAGACACATGATTAGTCCGCAAATGCATTGTCATCAATCAGCAAAACACCTTAGGGATAAGTATGCCCTTACACTTTGCCATGCTTAATGCCTGTCACTTTGGGCCCGGATGCCATGATTTTAGATCTGAACCGTTTGTGTTATCACCATTATATTCATGTTCTAGATCCGATCTTGCAAGTTGTAGTCACCTACGTGTTATGATCCGGCAACCCCGAAGTGACAATAGTCGGGACCACTCGCGGTGATGATCGTGGTTTGAGGAGTTCATGTATTCACTATGTGTTAATGCTTTCTTCTGGTTCTCTATTAAAAGGAGGCCTTAATATCCCTTAGTTTCGAATATGGACCCCGCTGCCATGAGAGGGTAGGACAAAAGATGGCATGCGAGTTCTTTCCATAAGCACCTATGACTAATTGACTATTTACGGAATACATGCCTACATTATATTGATGAACTGGAGCTAGTGCCGTATCGCCTAGGTTATAACTGTCTCACGATGAATATCATCCAACAAGTCATCGATGCAATGCCTACGAATTTATCCTATATTGTTCTTACTAAGTTACTACTGCTATCATCACTTTTACACTTAGAACAAATTACTGCTATCACTGTTACTGCTACCATTGCTACCGCTACTATTATCAAAATTATCATACTACTTTGCTACTAATCACTTTGCTGCAGATAATTAATCTCCAGGTGTGGTTGAATTGAAAACTCAACTGCTAATACCTTCAAATATTCTTTGGCTCCCCTTGTGTCGGATCTATAAATTTGGGTTGAATACTCTACCCTAGAAAATTGTTGCGATCCCCTATACTTGTGGGTTATCAAGACCTTTTTCTGGCACCGTTGCCGGGGAGCATAGCTATATTTGTTGAGTCACTTGGGATTATTATCATATTATCACTATGAAGAATCTGAGGGGTGCTAAGACTAAGATTTTCCCCTCTAAGACGACTGGAGGTAAGGAACTGTCATCCAGTTCTACTTTAGATTCACCTTCTGTTATAAGTAAACTTGCAACACCACCACATGCTATTAATTCTGATATGTCACAAGTTATTGATGATGCTATTTCTGCTATGGATAATGCTAATGGTGATGCTAGAACCTTGCTTGATAATGGTGATGTGCCACTTGGTGAATTCCTTGATAAACAAATTGCTAGAGTAATACAACATGATCTTGTTGAATCTGATGATGATCTTGAAACTAAAACTCCTGAAACACCTGCTAGAACTAGCCTTCATAGATATGAATTGCCTAAGGTACCGAAAGGTTATGTGATGAATGAGGAGACAAGAGATATTCTTGCTTGTAAGGATAGAGATGATCTAGAGAAACTATTGTGCAAGTATAAAGAAAAATCTCTGAATGCTAGAATGAAATGTGATCCTAAGTTTGCTACTTCACCTATCTTTATTGATGATAAGGATTATGAATTCTCTGTCGACCCAGAGTTAATTACTTTGGTTGAGTCTGATCCTTTCCATGGTTATGAAACTGAAACTGTTGTGGCACATCTTACTAAGTTGAATGACATAGCCACCCTTTTTAATCATGATGAGAAAACTTGCTATTACTTTACTCTCAAGTTATTTCTGTTCTCATTAAAGGGTGATGCTAAAACTTGGTACAATACTCTTGCTCCTGGTTGTGTGCGTAGTCCCCAGGATATGATTTATTACTTCTCTGAAAAATATTTCCCCGCTCATAAGAAACAAGCTGCTTTACTGGAAACATTTAACTTTGTTCAATTCAAAGAAGAGAGTCTCTCACAAGCTTGGGGGAGGTTTTGCCAATTACTTAATGCTTTGCCTGATCATCCTCTTGAGAAAAATGAAATACTTGATATCTTCTATAATGGACTAACTGATGCTTCTAGGGACTTCCTACATAGTTGTGTTGGTTGTGTTTTCAGGGAATGAACTATTGGACAAGCTGAAGAATTATTGAATAACATATTGAAAAATTATGATGATTAGACTCTTCCTCAACCACCACCTAAACCCACTCCAAAGAAGAGGGGTATATTATATCTCAGTCCTAAAGATATGCAAGAGGCAAAGAAATCTATGAAGGAAAAAGGTATTAAAGCCGAGGATGTTAAAGATTTACCTCCTGTTGAAGAAATACCTAGGCTTAATACACCACCACTGCCTAAGGTGGTAGAGGTAAATTCTCTTATGAAATTCAATGATAATGACAATCCTCACAATATGCATCCCAGCCAATGCTGTCATGAGTTTTAAAACTATATTGCTCGCTTGAGTGACTTGTTATTTAGAATATCAAATGATGTTAGAGGTGTTGGAAAGCATGCTTCTATTGTTCAAACTCAGTTAGAACAAGTTGCTAAATCACAAAGAGATTTGCTTGATGAAATGAATAATAATATGTATGACTTTGCTGCTAGAGTTGCAACTAGAGGAGGTAAAATGACTCAAGAACCACTTTATCCCGAGGGACACCCAAAAAGAATTAAACAAGGTTCACAAAGAGCTAACACTAGTGCACCTAGTCCTTCTAGAAATAAAAATAAAAAGAAAAATGATAGGACTTTGCATGCTTCTAGTGAACCTAAAATAGAAAAACCTCCTGATAATAATAATGAAACTTCTATCTCTGATGCTGAAACTCGGTCTGGTAATGAAAATTCACCTAGTGATAATGAAAAAGATAATGCTAATGTTCATGACAATACTCAACTAAATAATAAAGAACCAGACAATGATGTTGAGATAGAACCACCTGTTGATTTTGATATCCCACAATCTAAGAATAAAAGGTATGATAAAAGTGACTTTGTGACTAGAAAACACGGTAATGAAAGAGAACCATGGGTTCAAAAACCAATGCCTTTTCCACCTAAGCCAACGAAAAAGAATGATGATGAAGAATTTGAATGCTTTGCTGAAATGCTGAGGCTAGTCTTTTTGCGTACACGCTTGACTGATATCTTGAAAATGCCTCCTTATGCAAAGTATATGAAAGACATCATCACTAATAAAAGAAAAATACCAGAAGCTGAAATCTCCACTACGCTTGCTAATTATACTATTAAAGATGGAGTACCTAAAAAACTTGGAGATCCGGGAATACCAACTATACCTTGCTCTATCAAAAAGAATTATGTGAAAACTGCTTTGTGTGATTTAGGAGCCGGTGTTGGTGTTATGCCTTTCTCTTTACATAAAAGACTTGATTTGAATAAACTCACACCTACTGAAATATCTTTTCAAATGGCTGACAAATCAACTGCCATACTTATCGATATTTGTGAAGATGTGCCCGTTGTTGTTGCTAATGTTACTATTTTGACTGACTTTGTTATACTTGAGATGCCCGAGGACGACAACATGTCGATTATCCTTGGTAGACCCTTCTCCAATACTGCAGGGGCTGTTATTGATTGCAATAAAAGCAAGGTCACTTTTCATATCAATGGTAATGAGCATAAGGTGCAAATTTCTGAAGAAACAATTCCAAGTGAATGGTATTAGTGTTATTGAAAAATCTTCGACAATCACCATTGGAAGTTTTCAAATACCTCTACCTACTGTCAAAAGGAAATATGAAATGCTTATTGTTGGGGACATTCATATCCCCATTGAGGTAACTTAGTGATTTATGAAAGTTATTCGGTTTCATACTAATGGAAAGTGGTTGTTAATAAGACCTGATCAACCTTATTAATGGATCATTTTTGAGCGGTATGAAGTTGATGAATTTAGTAAGCACTACCTTCTATTCCAACTTTTTGTTTTATGTTTTTATTAGTTAGATAAAATAAAATGCCATGTTCTATCAATTTTTTGATTTTCCCGTGCAATAAAAATGACCCAAAAATAAAAGTTCTCAGAATGCCCTGAAAATTTAATACGATTTTTTCTGAATATTTCTGAATTTTTGGTGCAAATAACATCAGAGGGAGGTGCACCAGGTGGGCACAACCCACCTGGGCGCGCCAGGAGCCCCAGGTGTGCCCTGGTGGGTTGTGGTCCCCATGTGGGCCCCCTCACTTATCCCTTCACACCACATCATCACTCACCTCCAGAAAAAAAATCTCCATTGCTCTCTCTCCCGTGTTCTTGCTCTCAAACCCACGGATTTCGATCTCTTTGCTTGAAGCTCCATTTTCGAAACTGTTTCGGGGGATTGTTGCTTGGTATGTGACTCCACCGTTTGTCCAATTAGTTTTTGTTTTAGTGGTTTATATTTTGAATAATTAGCTACTCTTGGTGCTGCTGTAGATGAGCTTGCATGTTGAATTCTTAGTGTTCTAAGTAGTTTGAATGCTTGTTATGGCCTCTATGTATCCCTATGAGTAGTTGGTATCATTTTTGTGAAGTTTTGTTGAGAAAATTTTGTGAGCTAATCAATTTCAGAATTTTTGTTCATAGGAAAATCATGAATATCTTTAGGAAGTTTGGCTCTAAGAAGAACTCCAAGGGTGTTATTGGGGAGTTATCTGATAGTTATCTTCATCCTCGGAGGTTGGCGGAAGTACGTCCGTGTGAATGGCCGCACATCCCGTTCCTGAAAGAGGCTGGAATCCTTCGGGAGTTCACACAACATGCTGCTAATGCCGGCCTCACCGACTTCATCGCAGATGAGTGTGAACAACACTAAATCCTCACAAACATCTTTGTTCAAAGTTTTACTTTCCTTCCTAGGAATAATCCCCCTGAAGTGAGTTTTGATTTATATGCTGAAAACCATCACATACCACTTACTGAATTTTCTAACATATGCATGACCCCTTCTGATGGGAGCTTAGCCGAGCCTAGACCGGCCGAGTTTGAGGCCTTTTATCGCACTTTGACCATGGGAGATGAGAGGGGGTGTCAGCTGTCACTGCCGCTGGCTTGCATTTTCCTGCTTTTCATTACTTTGCTCTTTTCATTGCAAAATGCTTGCTTGCTAGAGAGAAGGTGGGTGCACTCAGTTCACCAGACCTTGCTGTTTTACGTCGTGCACTAGAGGGCGACAACACTTATAGCTTGTGAGCTATTGTGGCTCGTCGCCTCCACATTAATAAATCCAAGGGTAAAATACATGGTGGGATTTTTGCTACTCGTTTGGCAGCTCATTTTAATGTTGAGATACGCCACCATGATTACCCTCTTACCAAAGTTTACCTTGATCGCGCAACCATGGATCACCACCATTTCACTGATAACAATTCTCCTGACAACCCTATTCCATATAACTTGGTTTTCAGCATTGAAACTCGTGATATTATTCCATTACCTGCTCCTGCTTTGTTTGATCCTATTGCCAGGGGTGGATATAGGATTATGCCTGCAGATATCATCGCCTACCGGAACGATCAGGCTGCTGCAGAGGAGGAGGAGGAGCCTTAGCAGTGGGATGAGTGGATGCCCGCTCCTCAATACCCCTACTACCATCCAGGTTACTGATCGACTACCAAGTTAGGCCAAAAGCCTAAGCTTGGGGGAGTATGTGTTTCTCACCAACATTACATTCATGTCCACTTATTCCAGTTGTCGGTGTTCACAATTTTTCATTGTATCATCCATGTTTAGATTTTATTTTTCTTGCTTTCTTCTTGTGTGTTTGAAAAACTTTAGAAAAACCAAAAATTAGTTGTAGTTAATTTACTTTCTATGCATGCTTAGTTGTAACATTCAAAAGAAAATCCAAAAAGATTTCCTCGTTCTTATTTTTCTTGTTGGGAGCTTTCCCGTGTAAATAGTTTTTCTCATTTTTGCTTTTCCCTTTTATTGCTTGTTCAAGAAAACCGAAAACTCCAAAAACATTTCAGGGTGTTTCTTTGAATTTCTTTTCTTTTTATTTGAGTCGTACCGAGGAGAAGACCACGATGAAAATGTTGAGTGGGTCTCATATGAATAACTGTTGATCTAACAAAGAGCCCATTTTACCTTGTCTTCTCCTATTGAATAAAATGTTTTGCAGATTCCAGCTTAGTCCATGGCACTCTTGCACTATTATTATTTTCACATCATTCGGTCATGCAAGTGAAAGGCAATAGTGATGATATTCGATGAACTGGCCGTGGCAGAGAGAAACTAGTATGAACTCGACTTGTTCTATTTATGTAAATATGTTTAACCTAGTATCTATGATTCAGCCCATTATGATTAAATATGTTTGCAATGACAATTAGAGATTATAGTTTCTCATGTCATGAATAAGTAGCTGGGAGTGGATAATGATTTATCTTGGATATCAACATTGCGTTAAAATGATTGTGATGTAGTATGATGATATGGTATCCTCCTCTGAATGTTCGAGTGGCTTGACTTGGCACATGTTCATGCATGTAGTTGAATCAAAACCAACATAGCCTCTATGATATTTATGTTCATGGTGATCATACCCTACTCATGCTAGTGTCCAATGTTACTTATGCATAATGCATGTTCATGATCATTGTTTCTCTCTAGCTGGCCGCTTCTCAATCTAATTGCTAGCCTTCGCCTGTACTAAGTGGGAATTCTGCTTGTACATCAACAACCTTGAACCCAAAGTTACTCCAGATGAGTCCACCATACCTACCTATATGCGGTATTACCCTGCCGTCCTAAGTAAATTTGCATGTGCCACCTCTAAAAACTTCTAAAAATAATATCCTTTTTGTGTTCCTGGATCGTTCATGGAACGACAGGAGGTGGTCGATATCTTCCATGCTAAGCGGGTTATTCTCAGGTCGAGTGTTTATTCACTCGCCATCGCACGAGAAAAGGGCGGTAATAGGGATGCCCAGTCCCAAAATGCTAACAGAAAAAGAGTTAATCTCTCAAATAATCAAACAAAAACTACCAATGGAGTCAAAACCTTTACTTTTATCGCTTGGGAACCGCCACTAGCGTGCTTAGCATGGAAGATATTGATAACTGATGGTTGTGAACTAAATGAGGAGGGTGCATGTTTCAAAATATCATTTACCTCTGTTTTATAAACTTGAGCTCTGGCACCTCTGCAAATCACTGCTTCCCTCTACAAAGGGACTATCTATTTACTTTTATGTTGTGTCATCACCTTCTAAAACAAGCGCCAGAACCTGAGAGCACAACTGTCATAACTTATGCATCGTGTGTAGCTAATGTTGGGTGCATCATGACTAGATCTTTTCTACCATGAATTACAATGTTTAGTCGCTGCTTGAACTTTGGAGGTGCTCTGCATATATGTTTCGCGGTCTCAGAAAGGGCTAGCGAGATACCACTATAGTCATATTATATCATGGTTATTTTGACAACATGTTTCCATTTGAGATGCCTTATTATTGCTCGCTAGCTGATTGTGTCATTGATATGAGTTAATATAATCTTTAAGAGTTATTGTCGACATGGTTAGTTATAATGTTGGCTGAAAACCTGGGTGCTGTTTAAGCTTATTTATGCAAACAAGAGCAAAAGAGTTCGTCAAAGTTTTTCTATGTCACTTTCAGTTTATCAACTGAATTGCTTGAGGACAAGCAAAGGTTTAAGCTTGGGGGAGTTGATACGTCTCCAACGTATCTACTTTTCCTAACGCTTTTCCTCTTGTTTTTGACTCTAATTTGCATGATTTGAATGAAACTAACCCTGGGCTAACGTTGTTTTCAGCAGAACTACCATGGTGTTGTTTTTGTGCAGAAATAAAAGTTTTCGGGATGGAACAGAAGTTTGCGAGGAATTTTTATACAATAAACAACAATTTCTGGAGCCAAGGCCTACAGGAGAGGGGCACCTAGGTGGGCACAACCCACTAGGGCGCGCCCCCCTCTCCTGGCGTGCCAGGTGGGTTGTCCCCACCAGGTGGCCCCGCAGACCCAGAAACCAATGCTATAAAATCATATTTTTCTAGAAAAAAGTCAAGGAGAAAGAATTTTCGTGATCCACGAGACGGAGCCGCCAGTACCTCCTGTTCTTCATCGGGAGGCCAGATCTGGAGTCCGTTTGGTGCTCCGGAGAGGGGGATCTTCGTTCTTCATCATCACCAACCCTTCCCCATTGCCAATTCCATGATGCTCCCCACCGGGAGTGTGTAATTCCTTCGTAGGCTCACTGGTCGGCGAGGAGTTGGATGAGATTCATCATGTAATCGAGTTAGTTTTGTTAGGGCTTGATACATCCATGTTGCATCATGTTTTCTTAGTGTTATTTATAACATTTGTATCCAAAATAATGCTTTTTGGAGTAATTATAATGATTTTCTCTCATAATTTGCAAGGAACATTCCAAAGAGGGAGAATTCTCGCAGCTGGAAATCTGGACCTGGAAAAGCTACGTCAGGCCACCAATTCTGCACAACTCCAAATGAGCTGAAACTTCACGGATATTTTTTATGGATTATTTAAGAAATACTGGAGCCAATAAACACCAGAGGGGGACCTCCAGGTGGGCACAACCCATCTGGGCGCGCCAGGCCCCCCAAGCGCGCCCTGGTGGGTTGTGGTCTCCTCGGCGCACCCCCGGTGCCCATCTTCTGGTATATAAGTCATTTTGACCTAGAAAAAATAAGGGGAGGACTTTCGGGATGAAGCGCCGCCGCCTCGAGTCGGAACTTGGGCAGGAGCACTTTTGCCCTCCGGTGGAGCGATTCCGCCAGGGGAAATTCCCTCACGGAGGGGAAATCATCATCATCGTCATTGAGGGAGTCCTGGATTAGGGGGTGTCCGGATGGCCGGACTATACCTTCAGCTGGACTCCTGGACTATGAAGATACAAGATTGAAGACTTCGTCCCATGTCCGGAAGGGACTTTCCTTGGCGTGGAAGGCAAGCTTGGCGATACGGATATGCAGATCTCCTGCCATTGTAACTGACTTTGTGTAACCCTAACCCTCTCCGGTGTCTATATAAACCGAAGGGTTTTAGTCCGTAGGACAACATACACAACAACAATCATACCATAGGCTAGCTTCTAGGGTTTAGCCTCTCTGATCTCGTGGTAGATCTACACTTGTACTACCCATATCATCAATACTAATCAAGCAGGACCTAGGGTTTTACCTCCATCGAGAGGGCCCGAACCTGGGTAAAACTTCGTGTCCCTTGCTTCCTGTTACTATCCGGCCTAGACGCGCAGTTCGGGACCCCCTACCCGAGATCCGCCGGTTTTGACACCGACATTGGTGCTTTCATTGAGAGTTCCTCTGTGTCGTCGCCGTCAGGCTTGATGGCTCCTACGATCACCAATAATGATGCAGTCCAGGGTGAGACCTTCCTCCCCGGATAGATCTTCATCTTCGGCGGCTTCGCACTGCGGGCCAATTCACTTGGTCATCTGGAGCAGATCGAAAGCTATGCCCCTGGCCGTCAGGTCAGATTTGGAAGTTTAAACTACACGACTGACATCCGCGGGGACTTGATCTTCGACGGATTCGAGCCACTGCCGAGCGCGCCGCACTGTCACGACGAGCATGATCTAGCTCTGTCGCCAAACAGTGCCCTGGAGGCCGCACCCGCATCGGCTTCGACCCTTAATTCGGAGCCAACTGCGCTGATCGAGGATGGGTGGTTGGACGCCGCCTTGGGGGCTGCGATCCCAACGGCGATCGAGCCGAACACCAGCCCCGCACTCTGTGAGCCTATGACTCCAAGGAGCCGGACTCCTCTCCGGACTCCGAACCCTCCGCGCCCCTGCCAATCGAATCCGATTGGGCGCCGATCACGGAGTTTGCTGCCGCGGACATCTTTCAGCACTCGCCTTTCGGCGATATTCTGAAGACACTGAAGTCTCTCTCTTTATCAGGAGAGCCATGGTCGGACTACGGTCAGCAAGGTTGGGGTACGGATGATGAAGAAATTCAAAGCCCACCCACCACCCACTTTGTAGCCACTATCGATGATTTAATCGACATGCTCGACTTCGACTCCGAAGACATCAACGGTATGGACGCCGATGAAGGAGACGATGAAGAACCAGCGCCTATTAGGCCCTGGAAAGCCACCTCGTCATATGACATATACATGGTGGACACCCCAAAAGAAGGAGATGGCGATGGAACAGCGGAGGATGACCCCTCCAAGAAACAGCCTAAGCGCCGGCGTCAGCGGCGCCGCTCAAAATCTTGCCAAAACAAATACAGTGATTCCAGCACGGGAGATAATAATACTCCGGAAAGTGCTAAAGAAAACCCCCTCCAGCAAGATTTAGCACAGGAGGATGGAGAAACCAACCCTCATGAGAGAGCGGCTGACAGAGAGGTTGAGGACGATAATTATATGCCTCCCTCCGAAGACGAGGCAAGCCTCGACGACGACGAATTCGTCGTGCCAGAGGATCCCGTCGAGCAAGAGCGTTTTAAACGCAGGCTTATGGCCACGGCAAGAAGCCTCAAGAAAAAATAGCAATAGCTTAGAGCTGATCATGATTTGCTAGTCGACAGATGGACTGAAGTCCTTGCGGCCGAAGAGCATAAACTGAAATGCCCCTCCAAGAGCTACCCAAATCGCAGGTTGCTACCCCGATTAGAGGAGGAAGCACTTGATGCGGCCGACCGGCCACCTCGTGGCCGTGACAGAGAGGCCTCTCGGCCCTCCACCCAAGCCGCACCCCGTACCAAGGCACGGGAATATGCGTCGGACTTACGAGATATGTTGGAGGACAAGGCAAGGCAAACAAGATCGATCTACGGATCGCGTGGGCGCCCCACGGCTCGAGACGGTATCCGTCACGCCGGCCACAAATTCGGCTGGGACGAACACTGTAGACAAAGCTCATTGGAGCTACGTCATGATATAGACCAGTACAGAGGCGCCACACACCCACTATGCCTCACAGACGCAATAATGGATCATCAAATCCCCGAGGGTTTCAAACCCGTAAATATAAAATCATATGGTGGCACAAAAGATCCTGCAGTATGGATCGAGGATTATCTCCTTCATATCCACATGGCCCGCGGCGATGATTTCCACGCCATCAAATACCTCCCACTCAAGCTTAAAGGACCAGCTCGGCATTGGCTTAATAGCTTGCCAACAGGATCAATTAGTTGTTGGGAGGACCTGGAAGCCACATTCCTCGACAATTTCCAGGGCACTTATGTGCGACCCCTAGACGCCGATGACCTAAGTCACGTAATTCAGCAGCCAGAGGAATCGGCCAGGCAATTCTGGACACGGTTCCTAACAAAGAAAAATCAAATAGTCGATTGTCCGGACGCTGAGGCCCTAGCAGCCTTCAAGCACAATATCCATGACGAGGGGCTTGCCCGGCACCTTGGACAGGAAAAGCCGAAGTCTATGGCAGCACTCACGACACTCATGCCCGCTTTTGCATGGGAGAAGACAGCTGGCTTGCTCGTAGCAACAATATGACCAAGAACCCTGGTAATTCGGATACCAGGGACTGTATTGGCAGGTCGCGTCGCAACAAGCAGAAGCACCGCATTAACGGCGAGAATGCTGAGGATACGGCAGTTAATGCCGGATTCAGAGGCTCTAAATCCGGTCAGCGGAAAAAGCCATTTAAAAGGAATCCTAGGGGCCCGTCCAGTTTGACCGAATACTCGACCGCTTGTGCCAGATACATGGCACCCCCGAAAAGCCGGCCAATCACACCAACAGGGATTGTTGGGTGTTCAAGCAGGCAGGCAAGTTAAACACCGAAAATGAAGACAAGGGGTTGCATAGCAATGACGACGAGGAGCCTTGGCCGCCGAACAACAGTGGACAGAAGGGTTTTCCCCCACAAGTGCGGACGGTGAACATGATATACGCAACCCACGTCCCCTAAAGGGAGCGAAAGCGCGCGTTAAGGGACGTATACGCGGTAGAGCCAGTCGCCCCAAAGTTCAACCCATGGTCCTCCTGCCCGATCACCTTTGATCGAAGGGACCATCCCACTAGCATCCGTCATGGCGGATTCGCCGCATTGGTTCTAGACCCAATTGTTGACGGATTTCATCTCACTAGAGTCCTTATGGACGGCGGCAGCAGCCTAAACCTGCTTTACCAGGATACAGTGCGGAAAATGGGCATAGATCCCTCAAGGATTAAGCCCACCAAAACGACCTTTAAAAGCGTAATACCAGGTGTAGAGGCCAACTTTACAGGCTCAGTCACACTTGAAGTGGTCTTCGGATCTCCGGATAATTTCCGAAGCGAGGAGTTAATCTTCGACATAGTCCCATTCCGCAGTGGCTATCACGCACCGCTCGGGTGAACCATTCGCCAAGTTCAATGCGGTACCGCACTATGCATACCTTAAGCTCAAAATGCTAGGCCCTCGAGGAGTAATTGCGGTCAATGGAAACACCGAACGCTCCCTCCGAACAGAGGAGCACACGGCGGCCCTTGCAGCAGAAGTACAAAGCAGCCTCTCCAGGCAGTTCTCCAATCCGGCCATTAAACGACCGGACACCGTCAAGCGCGCCCGGAGTAACCTACAACAAGACCGCCTGGCACGACCCGAGAAGGCGTAGCAATGCGGCCCAACCCCAGCCCTCGCAAAAATGCGATACCAGTACTTCGCGTACATAACTACGCTCTAGAAATACCATGGGTATAGGGGGAGGGGCACCATCACGACACGCCCGAAACACAGCTTAAACCGCACCAGGGGCTGCCGATTTTTTAATTTTCTCTTACTTTCAGGACTCCCAGGTGGTCTCTATCACGAGCAGTATACCTGTTTCGCATACTATTCCGCAGCTTGCCCCTGGAACGGACATGTTACATAGTCCAACCTTTTTCTTATCGCATTATTTGTATCGTTCTGCTTTGATCGTAGCCCTCTTTAATAAACAGTGCATAGCTTTTGTCTATTTTTGCATTACTCTTTTTTTATATGTATATATGTTCCTTAACGACATATTGCACCCGTACACTTGAGTACGGCCTAAATACGCCAGGGGCTTTAGTACCCCTCAATATGGTGTGAGAAGTCCGAACACTTTAACAAGTGCGGCACCCCGAACTTATAGCATTATATGCATCGGCTCTGAATCATGTCTTGGGTCAATAGTTGGGTTTGCCCGGCTCCTATGTTTTGGTGCCTTACGTTCCGCTATATCGGCTAAGGTAGCTCTAGGAGAACCACTGCGATTGTGCCCCAGTTAAGCTGGGTCGAGCACCTCAGTGGAGAAAGCTAAAACTGACTGTCATGATGAAGCGAGAGCTGGTCGCTGTTCGAGAGGTTTTTCGAGTCCCTAACGACTTATGTCGCTTAGAGCGAGGAGCCGGCTCTGTCCGGCCAAAGCGTGGATAGCGCCCTGAACTCGGTCTTCCGAATACCAGGGGCTTCTCCGAGATTTAAAATAATAGAATTCTATGGCTAAGTGAGAGTGTTCACGCATTATAGTTCGATTGCCTTGTTCATTGGGCTGAGCGCCTCCCTCGAAGGACCCAAACATGGGAAAAAGAGTGCTCAGGTTTATCCCCGAACACCCCAGCACTAGCGGCACGGGGGCAGAAGCCGACAACTTGCCATCTCTCAGAATTGATAAACAGCCGCACAGAAGGTAATATTTTAAATTCCAACAGCATTGCTTAGCGCATATGAACAAGTTTTCAGCGCACAGGAGAAAACGAGCAAGTTTCACTCAAAAATTACATCCCTAGAACATTCATCCGCCACAAGGCAGGCACCCTTCAGAACATCCTTATAATAATTCTCGGGCTTGCGATGCTCTTTCCCTGGCGGTGGCCCGTCCTTCGCAAGCTTCTCAGCATCCAGCTTGCCCAAGTGCACCTTAGCACGGGCAAGGGCCCTACGGGCACCTTCAATGCAGACGGAGCGCTTGATGACTTCGATCCTTGGACAGGCCTCCACCAGCCGCCGCACCAGCCCGAAATAGCTCCCAGGCAGAGCCCCTCCAGGCCACAGCCGAACTATGAGGCCCTTCATGGCCTGTTCAGTCGCCTTGTGGAGCTCGACCAGTTGCTTCAGCTGGTCGCTCAAGGGCACGGGGTGTCCGGCCTCAGCGTACTGAGACCAGAACACCTTCTCTGTCAAGCTGCCCTCCTCGGCTCGATAGAATGCGGCGGCATCGGACACACTCCGGGGAAGATCTGCGAACGCTCCTGGAGAGCTCCGGATTCGGGTAAGTAACAAGTAACTCACGTTTATCTGTTTGCTTTGCATAAAGAATGCCTTACCCGCCACTATCTTCTTCACCCCAGCCAACTCCTGGAGGGTCTTCTGGGATTCGGCCTTGGCAGACTTGGCATTTTCAATAGCCACCGCGAGCTTGGATGCTCGCGTCTTTGAGTCAAGCTCCAAACTCTCATGTTTTTTCCATGAGAGCCTGGAGCTCTTGCCGTACCTTGCCAACCTCGGCCTCATACTTCTCCCGCTCGGTGCGCTTCGTGGCCGCCCTCTTCTCAGCCTCGACCAGTGCTTGCTTAAGTGTCGCCACCTTAGACGTGGCCCCTACAATAGGCACGATAATCCTGTCATTTTTTGCAATTGCACCTTTTTATATATATTTAAACAAGGTATTTCTTACCTTCATTGTCCTCGAGCTGCTTCTTGGCATGCCCGAGCTCTTGCTCGGACCGCTCGAGGTTCTGCTTTAGCGTGTCCACTTCTGCAGTCAGTGCGGCGGAGGCAAGCAGAGAAGCCTGCATACGCATATTGACTCCTTTTTGTTAGACTCCTGCGAATTTTATTTGATCCTCTATTCGTCTTTTCTTCCCGAATGCCAAACAGAGCATCAGGGGCTACTGTCTATGCGGTAATATTATTTATACATTCTTTACTTACCTCAAAGCCTGTTAAAATTCTAGTACAAGCTTTAGTCAGTCCGCTCTTGGCGGACGCTCTTGGCGGACTGAACCTTCTGGACCACCGCACTCATAATGGTGCGGTGCTCCTCGTCGATGGAGGCGCCTTGGAGCGCCTCCAACAGATTGTCCGGCGCCTCCGGTTGGACGGGGGTCACCAGCACAGTGGGCTTGCTTCTCTTGGAAGGAGGTCCCCCGTCGGACTCTGGAACCTTTGAAGGTTCCAGGGCGGTGTCCGGCCTAGAGCCGGACTTGGAGCCCTGGGGGGTTTCATCCCCTTTACTCCTGGAGTCCGGGAGGTCGCCTTGCGGCGCCTCCAGGACCACCTCCTCCCGGCTTGGAACCTGTTGGGACAACACTTCGGTGTTGTCCGTAGGGCGGGGGAGGAAGCCGTCGAAAGCGAGTTCACATCCGACGAGTCCAGTGAGCCGCTCGACGACGCGTCGAGCCGGTCTTTGGGTGGGCTGCATAAACATATTCGACATAAGGGAAGGCTGTGCAATAAACGAATACTATGAATTAATCTGGTATCTTGATACTTACGATTTTGCCAGGGGCTTGGCCCTGGGAGGCCACTCCTCTCCGCCGTCGTCGGCGTCGGTGGAGTAGTCCGGAGGAAGGGTTTTCCCCTTCTTGGACCCTCCGGCCTCCCTAGAGAGGGAGGCCTTCCTTTTCTTCTCTCCTCCCGCTAGAGGGGGAGAGGTCTCTTCTCCTTCCTCCTCGTCTTCACGGGAGGAATGCGCCTCGGAACCGTCGGATGATGGATCCAACACCTCCTGGCGCCGGGCACTCTTTCGAGTCCCCGTGGCCTTTTTCACGGCCTTCTTCTCCGGCACCACATAGGGTGCTGGAACCAGCAGCTTCGCCAAGCGAGCGTCCGCTGGGCCTTCGGGCAAAGGAGCCGGACAGTTGATCTGTCCGGACGTCACCTGCCAATCCTGTCAAAGGTAAGGGAGCTTAGATCCTGCATGGAGTCAAACTATGAAAAATTGATACCCTGTAAAAGGAAAAAACAGCTTACCGCATGAGCATGATGCTGCATACTGAATCCGCGATCCTCGGTAGCGGATGCGGGGGCCTCGGCACCCTTGAAAAGCACCTTCCAGGCATCTTCGTACGTCGTGTCGAAGAGCCTGCTCAGAGTTTGGTGCCGCGCCGGGTCGAACTCCCACAGGTTGAAAGCCCGTTGTTGACACGGGAGGATTAGGCGGATGAGCATAACCTGGACTACATTGACAAGTTTGAGCTTCTTGTCCACCAGGGTTTGGACGCATGTTTGGAGTCCGGTCAGCTCTCCTTTTTTACCCCATGATAGGCCTGTCTCCTTATAGGAGGTGAGCCGCGTAGGGGGTCTGGATCGAAACTCGGGGGGAATGAGTCGCACGGCTCGGTGATGTAAAACCACCCCGATTGCCACCCCTTCAGGGTCTCCACAAAGGAGCCCTCGAGCCATAAGACGTTGGCCATCTTGCCCACCATGGCGCCTCCGCACTCCGCCTGGTTGCTGCGCACCACCTTCGGCTTGACATTGAAAGTCTTGAGCCATAGGACGAAATGGGGGCGGATGCAGAGGAAAGCCTCGCACACGACGATGAACGCCGAGATGTTGAGGACAAAGTTCGGGGCCAGATGGTGGAAATCCAAGCCATAGTAGAACATGAGCCCCCCGACAAATGGGTGAAGAGGGAAACCCAGTCCGCGTAGGAAATGGGGGATGAACACCACCCTCTCATGGGGCCTAGGGGTGGGGATAAGCTGCCCCTTTCGAGAAGCCGGTACGTAATGTCGTTAGACAAGTATCCGGCCTTCCTCAGTTTTTTGATGTGTCCCTCCGTGACGGAGGAGACCATCCACTTGCCTCCCGCTCCGGACATGGCTGGAGAAGGTTGAGGTGGGGAGTGCGGACTTGGGCGCTGGAGCTCGAGTGCGCGAGAATGGATAAGCAAGGGAGGAAGAAGGCGTAGGTGAAAAGGTGGATCCTTATCCCCTTATATGGGTAGACACAACTACATGTCCCCACCAGCCTGGTAAAACTCGCTTATCTCCAAGCGCCGTAATCAATGGCGCGGTTGGGTTACCCACGCCCGTATTGATGAGAATCCCGGAATAAGGGGACACGATCTCTGCTTTAACAAGATGTGCCAAGGAAACCGCCTCGCATGACGGGCTGAGGTGGGATAATGAAATGACTCAGATAAAGGCTTGGCCGTGGTGTGTCACGCTACGGAATACATCAGCAGATTAGATTGGTGTAAATATTATTCTCTCTATGGCAATATCTGGAAACTTATTTTGCAGAGCCGGACACTATCTTTGTGTTCAAAATCTTCTATGAAGTACTTTGAGGAGGAACCCGCCTTGCAATGCCGAAGACAATCTGCGCGCCGGACTCGTCATCATTGAAGCATGGTTCAGGGGCTACTAAGGGAGTCTTGGATTAGGGGGTGTCCGGATGGCCGGACTATACCTTCAGCCGGACTCCTGGACTATGAAGATACAAGATTGAAGACATCGTCCCGTGTCCGGAAGGGACTTTCCTTGGTGTGGAAGGCAAGCTTGGCGATACGGATATGTAGATCTCCTGCCATTGTAACCGACTTTGTGTAACCCTAACCCTCTCCGGTGTCTATATAAACCGGAGGGTTTTAGTCCGTAGGACAACATACAGAACAACAATCATACCATAGGCTAGTTTGTAGGGTTTAGCCTCTCTGATCTCATGGTAGATCTACTCTTGTACTACCCATATCATCAATATTAATCAAGTAGGACGTAGGGTTTTACCTCCATCGAGAGGGCCCGAACCTGGGTAAAACTTGGTGTCCCTTGCCTCCTGTTACCATCCGGCCTAGACGCTCAGTTCGGGACCCCCTACCCGAGATCGGCCGGTTTTGACACCGACAGTCATCATCATCACCAACAACTCTCCCATCTTGGGGAGGGAAATCTCCATCAACATCTTCAACATCACCATCTCCTCTCAAACCGTAGTTCATCTCTTGTGTTCAATCTTGTTATCGGAACTATAGATTGGTGCTTGTGGGTGACTAGTAATGTTGATTACATCTTGTAGTTGATTACTATATGGTTTATTTGGTGGAAGATTATATGTTCAGATCTATTATGCGATTTAATACTCCTCTGATCATGAACATGTTATCATTAGTGAGTAGTTACTTTCTTTCTTGAGGTCACGGGAGAAATCATGTTGCAAGTAATCATGTGAACTTTATATGTGTTCGATATTTTGATAGTATGTATGTTGTTATTCCCTTAGTGGTGTCATGTGAACGTCAACTAAATGACACTTCACCATATTTGGGCCTAAGGGAATGCATTGTGGAGTAGCAATTAGATGGTGGGTTGCGAGAGTGACAAAAGCATAAACCCCAGTTTATGCGCTATTTCGTAAGGGACCGATTGGACCCAAAAGTTTAATGCTATGGTTAGAATTTATTCTTAATATTTTTCTCGTAGTTGCGGATGCTTACGGGAGGGCTAATCATAAGTAGGAGGTTTGTTCAAGTAAGAACAACAACTAAGCACCGGTCCACCCACATATCAAATTATCAAAGTAGCAAACACAAATCAAACCAACATGATGAAAGTGACTAGATGAAATTCCCGTGTACCCTCAAGAACGCTTTGCTTATCATAAGAGACCATTTTGGCCTGTCCTTTGCCTCAAAAGGATTGGGCTACCTTGCTGCACTTTTGTTACTACTATTGTTACTTGCTCGCTACAAATTATCTTGCTATCAAACTACTCTGTTACTTAAAATTTCAGCACTTGCAGACAATACCTTACTGAAAACCACTTGTCATTTCCTTCTGCTCCTCGTTGGGTTCGACACTCTTACTTATCGAAAAGAGCTACAATTGATCCCCTATACTTGTGGGTCATCAGAGCTTGATCCCTAGTATCCACTATGTTCTAAGATTGATGTTGCTATGACTTTGCCATGCTTAATGCTTGCCACTTTGGGCCCGGGTGCCATGATTTCAGATCTGAACCGTCTATGTTATCACCATTATATTCATGTTCTAGATCCGATCCTGCAAGTTATAGTCACCTACTACGTGTTATGAGCTGGCAACCCCGGAGTGACAATAGTCGGGACCACTCCCGGTGATGACCGTAGTTTGAGGGGTTCATGTATTCACTATGTGTTAATGCTTTGTTTTGGTTCTCTATTAAAAGGAGGCCTTAATATCCCTTAGTTTCCAATATGGACCCCGCTTCCATGGGAGGGTAGGACAAAAGATGTCATGCAAGTTCTTTCCATAAGCACGTATGACTATTTACGGAATACATGCCTACATTATATTGATGAACTGGAGCTAGTGCCGTATCGCCCTAGATTATAACTGTCTCATGATGAATATCATCCAACAAGTCACTGATCCAATGCCTACAATTTATCATATATTGTTATTGCTAGGTTACTACTGCTATCATCACAGTTACACTTGTTACCAAATTACTTCTATCACTGTTACTATTGCCATTGCTACTGCTACTATTATCAAAACTATCATACTACTTTGCTACTGATCACTCTGCTGCAGATAATTAATCTCCAGGTGTGGTGGAATTGACAACTCAGCTGCTAATACCTTCAAGTATTCTTTGGCTCCCCTTGTGTCGAATCTATAAATTTGGGTGGAATACTCTACCCTCGAAAACTGTTGCGATCCCCTATACTTGTGGGGTATCAACCGGTTGCACCGACAGACATGCAACTAATTTTACATAAAGGTGGTTGGCGGGTATCTGTGTCTCCTACTTTAGTTGAATCAAATTTGACTATGGCCAGTCCTTGTTGAAGGTTAAAACAACAAACTTGATAAATCACCGTTGTGGTTTTAATACGTAGGTAAGAACGGTTCTTGCTAGAAGCCCGTAGCAACCACGTAAAACTTGCAACAACAAAGTAGAGGATGGTCTAACTTGTTTTTGCAGGGCATGTTATGATGTGATATGGTCAAGACATGATGTGATATACGTTATTGTATGAGATGATCATGTTTTGTAAAAGTTACTGGCAACCGGCAGGAGCCTTATGGTTGCCTCTTTATTGTATGAAATGCAAACACCATGTAATTGCTTTACTTTATCACTATGCGTTAGCGATAGTTGTAGAAGCAATAGTTGGCGAGATGACCATGACGCTCTGATGGAGATCAAGGTGTCAAGCCAGTGACAATGGAGATCATGACGGTGCTTTGGATATGGAGATCAAAGGCACAAGATGATGATGGCCATATCATGTCACATATTATGATTGCATGTGATGTTTATCTTTTATGCATCTTTTTTTGCTTAGTACGGTGGTAGCATTATAAGATGATTCCCTAACTAAAACTTCAAGGTATAAGTGTTCTCCCTGAGTATGCACTGTTGTGATGGTTTGTCATGCTAAGACACCACGTGATGATCAGGTGTGATAGGCTCTACATTCACATACAACGGGTGCAAGACAGTTTTGCACATGCAGAATACATGGATTAAACTTGATGAGCCTAGCATGTACATACATGGCCTTGGAACACTGGAGACCAAAAGGTCGAATGTGAATCATATAGTAGATATGATCAACATGGTGATGTTCATCATTAAAGACTACTCCATCTCACGTGATGATCGAACATGGTTTAGTTGATTTGGATCACGTATCATTTAGATGACTTGTGGATTTCAATCTAAGTGGGAGTTGATTAATTGAACTTAATTTATCATGAACTTAGTCCTGATAATATTTGCATATCTATGTTTTAGATCAATAGCTTGCGTTATAGCTCCTATGTATTTTTGATATGTTCCTAGAGAAAAGTTGAAAGATGATAGTAGCAATGATGCGTACTGGGTCCGTGATCTGAGGATTATTCTCATTTCGGCACAAAAGAATTATGTCCTTGATGCACCGCTAGGTGACAGAACTATTGCAGGAGCAGATGCAGACGTTATGAACGTTTGACAATCTCGGTATGATGACTACTTGATAGTTTAGTGCGCCATGCTTTACGGCTTAGAACTGGGACTTCAAAAATGGTTTGAACACCATGGAGCATATGGGATGTTCCAAGAGTTGAAATTGGTATTTCAGACTCATGCCCATGTCGAGAGGTATGAGACCTTTGACAAGTACTTTGCGTACAAGATGGAGGAGAATAGCTCAGCTAGTGAGCATGTACTCAGAATGTCTGGGTACTACAATCACTTGAAACAAGTGGGAGTTAATCTTCCAGATAAGATAGTTATTGACAAAAGTTCTCTAGTCACTATCACCAAGCTACTAGAACTTTGTGATGAACTATAATATGCAAGGGATGACAAAAATGATTCCCGAGCTCTTCGCGATGCTGAAATCGGTGATGGTAGAAATCAAGAAAGAGCATCAAGTGTTGATGGTTAACAAGACCACTGATGACCCAGAAGTATAGGGGATCAATTGTAGCCTTTTCAATAAGTGAGAGTGTCGAACCCAACGAGGAGCAGAAGGAAATGACAAGTGGTTTTCAGCAAGGTAATGTCTGCAAGTGCCGAAATTGTAAGTAACAGAGTAGTTTGATAGTACGATATTTTGTAACGAGCAAGTAATGATAGTAGTAGCAAAAGTGCAGAAAGGTAGCTCAATCCTTTTGAGGCAAAGGACAGGCCAAAGCGGTCTCTTATAATAAGCAAAGCGTTCTTGAGGGTACACGGGAATTTCATCTAGTCACTTTCATCATGTTGATTCGATTCGTCTTCGCTACTTTGATAATATAATATGTGGGTGGACCGGTGCTTAGGTGTTGTTCTTACTTGAACAAACCTCCTACTTATGATTAACCTCCTTGCAAGCATCCGCTACTACGAGAAAAAGTATCAAGAATAAATTCTAACCATAGCATTAAACTTTTGGATCCAATTGGTCCATTACGGAATAGCGCAAAAACTAGGGTTTAAGATTCTATCACTCTCGCAGCCCATCATCTAATAACTACTCCACAATGCATTCCATTTGGCCCAAATTTGGTGAAGTGTCATGTAGTCGACGTTCATATGACACAACTAAGGGAATTACAACATACATACTATCAAAATATCGAACAGATATCAAGTTCACATGATTACTTGCAACATGATTTCTCCCGTGACCTCAAGAACAAAAGTAACTACTCACAAGTGATAAACATGCTCAAGATCAGAGGCGTATTAATTAGCATAATGGATCTGAACATATAATCTTCCACCAAATAAACCATATAGTGATCAACTACAAGATGTAATCAACACTACTAGTCACCCACAAGCACCAATCTATAGTTCCGGTACAAAGATTGAACACAAGAGATGAACTAGGGTTTGAGAGGAGATAGTGCTATTGAAGATGTTGATAGAGATTGCCCTCCCCAAGATGGGAGAGTTGTTGGTGATGATGATGATGATGATTTCCTCCTCCGGTAGGGAAGTTCCCCCGGCGGAATCGCTCCACTAGAGGGCAAAAGTGCTCTTGCCCAAGTTCCGCCTCGAGACGGCGGCGCTCTGTCCCGAAAGTCCTCCCCTTATTTTTTCTAGGTCAAAATGACTTATATACCAGAAGATGGGCACCGAAGGTGGGCCGAGGGGAGAACAACCCACCATGGCGCGCCTGGGCTTCCTGGAGCACCCAGATGGGTTGTGCCCACCTGGTAGGCCCCCTCTGGTACTTATTGGCTCCAATATTCCTCATAAAAAATCCAAATAAAGTTGCAACTCATTTGGAGTTGTGCAAAATAGGTGGCCTATCGTAGCTTTTCCAGGTCCAGAATTCCAGCTGCCGGAATTCTCCGTCTTTGTGTGTACCTTGCATATTATGAGAGAAAAGGCATTAGAATTACTCCAAAAGGCATTATTAAGCATAAAACATCATAAATAACAGTAGGAAAACATGATGAAAAATGCACGTATCAACTCCCCCAAGCTTAGATATCGCTTGTCCTCAAGCGAAAACCAAAATCGAAAAACATGTCCACATGCTTAGAGAGAGAGGTGTTGATAAAAACAAAATACGGACATAGAAGCATCATGTAGATTATTATAACAACAAAAACTTTAACATAAAACTCTTATCATAGAACTTTTATCATAGACTTCTCATGAATAAGTAACAGTTCATCACACTATCGAAGTATAAAGCATAAACTCTATTAGAAACCAACAAACTATGTTCTCAGTCAACTTTGCAACTACAATTCATCATCTTTCTAGGAAGGGTCATGTATCCGAGCCTTTTGGGAAGTCCACATACTCAACCATCATATAGTATTGTATGATTGCTAACACTCACCGCATACACATGAGCAAAACGTTTCAACCGGACACATAGAAAGATAGGGGCTTATAGTTTCGCCTCCCAATGCATTCACCTCAAGGGTTATGTCAACAATATGTGACTCCCCCGGTTTAATCGTACACTAATCATACACGCAAACGTGTATGATCAAGATCAGGGACTCATGAGAAGATATCACAACACAACTCTAAAAATAAAATAAGTCATACAAACATCATATTACAAGCCAGGGGCCTCGAGGGCTCGAATACAAGAGCTCGATCATAGACGAGTCAGCGGAAGCAACAATATCTGAGTACAGACATAAGTTAAACAAGTTACCATAAGATGGCTAGCACAAACTGGGATACAGATCGAAAGAGGCGCAGGCCTCCTGCTTGGGATCCTCCTAAACTACTCCTGGTCGTCGTCGGCGGCCTACACGTAGTAGTAGGCACCTCCAGTGTAGTAGGAGTCGTCGTTGATGGTGGCGTCTGGCTCCTGGGATCCAACATCTGGTCGCAACAACTAGGTGTAGAAAGGGGAAAAGCGGGAGCAAAGCAACCGTGAGTACTCATCCAAAGTACTCGCAAGCAAGGAACTACACTACATATGCATTGATATCAAATGAAAGCGGTAGTATATGTGGACTGAACTGCAGAATGCTAGAATAAGAGGGGGATAGCTAGTCCTATCGAAGACTACGCTTCTGACAGCCTCCATCTTGAAGCAGTAGAAGAAAGTAGATGGTAAGTTAACCAAGTATCATCGCATAGCATAATTCTACCCGGCGATCCTCTCCTTGTCGCCCTGTTAGAGAGCGATCACCGGGTTGTATCTGACACTTGGAAGGGTATGTTTTATTAAGTATCCAGTTCTAGTTGTCATAAGGTCAAGGTACAACTCCGGGTCGTCCTTTTACCGAGGGACACAACTATTCAAATAGATAAACTTCCCTGTAGGGGTGCACCACATTTCCCAACACGCTCGATCCCTCTGGCCGGACACACTTTCCTGGGTCATGCCCGGCCTCAGAAGATCAACACGTCGCAGCCCCACCTAGGCACACCATAGAGGTCAACATGCCAGTCTAAACCTTATGCGCGTAGGGGTCTGGGCCCATCGCCCATTGCACACCTGCATGTTGCGTACG
This sequence comes from Triticum aestivum, assembly GCF_018294505.1. Lineage (NCBI taxonomy): Eukaryota > Viridiplantae > Streptophyta > Magnoliopsida > Poales > Poaceae > Triticum > Triticum aestivum. The sequence goes on from NC_057803.1 coordinate 101,119,555, forward strand.
CAGCCGGAAGCAGACCTAGCCCCCTTAATACAAGCGCAGGCTTATGGTCCAATCCAGCACGCGCTGCTCAGTCGCTGACGTCAAGAAGGCTTCGGCTAATACCACGACGTCGAGTGCCCATAACTGTTCCCACGTAGTTGGTTAGTGCGTATAGGCCATTGGCGAGTGTCGGTGTCAAAACCGGCGGATCTCGGGTAGGGGGTCCCGAACTGTGTGTCTAGGCGGATGGTAACAGGAGACAAGGGACACAATGTTTTACCCAGGTTCGGGCCCTCTTGATGGAGGTAAAACCCTACGTCCTGCTCGATTAGTATTGATGATATGGGTAGTACAAGAGTAGATCTACCACGAGATCAAGGAGGCTAAACCCTAGAAGCTAGCCTATGGTATGATTGTTGTATATATTGTATATCTATCGACTAGCCTGGCCTCGGTTTATATAATGCACCGGAGGCCTAGGATAACAAGAGTCCTAGCCGAATACGCCGGTGGGGAGAAGTCCTTGTCTTGATCGCCAAGTCTTGTGGAATCTTCCTTGTATGCGGTAGCCGTCCGAACTGGCCCATGAGTATACGACCACGGGGGTCCTCGGCCCAATCTAATAGATTGGGAGACGACGTGGTGAGTACCCCCTAGTCCAGGACACCGTCAGTAGCCCCTTGAACTGGTCTTTAAGTTAGGGACGCTCCTCGATTCTTCCGAACTGTTCTTCATCTTCGGTTGCCGGTCTTGAAAACTGATTCAACAAATCTTCTTTATCTTCGATCTTGAGGATCGCCGAAATGCATTCGACGAGTTTACACATCGGGTATCCGAGGAGCCTCTTTAAGTTTCCGGCCTTTATCAATGCCTTGTTTATTTTTATGCCACACCTCGGGTTTGAAGTTGTTCCCGGGAGGCAGGGTCCTCTTGCGTTCGAGCTCCAATGCCGGACTGCATTCGAGGTATCTTTTGCAGCCGAGCACCAACGCCGGACCGCTTCCCATCTCTAGCGCCGGAATGTATCCGAGCTCCAACGCCGGACTATGTATCCGAGCTCCAACGCCAGACTGTATATCCGAGCTCCAACACTGAAATATATCCGAGCTCCAACGTCGGACTGTGTCCAGGCTCCAATGCCGGACTATATCCGAGGTGTCATATCACCTTGGTTCAAAAAAGTTGAAGGAGTTTAGCCGAGCTTAATGCCGGAAATGCCCTCTATGGAGCCAGCCACTAGCGCCCGAGCTTATGCCGGACTGCTTCCGAGGTGGTGCACCACCCCGACTATGGGCCGATTTTTTGTCAATATTTTTTATTGGTGCAATTTATTCTTTGCCGAGATATATAGCCAGTAGCCCTCAAGGTGTGTATCGGTCTAAAACCCGAGATGCACATGAAGGATGACATAAGACCGCTGATCCCAGTAGCCGCTGAGATTCAGGTTGATTTGCAAAATCAGCCTGAGGATCAAGTCCTAGCTTGGCAGAATACTTCATGACACGAAAGCAGCGTGCTCAGTCCTCAAGACTCAGGTTGGGTGCGGCCGACCAACCTGAGGATCAAAATCTCCTCGGAAACTATATTGCACATAAAATTTTCTGCATTGGACAAGCAATGCAGTAGCCCCCGAGACACTGGTCGGGTGGCAACACCAGATCAGGGGATCGATGTGCCCCTTTAATATTTCTAAATAATAAGCCCGAAGCCCAGTAGCCCCCGAGCCTTAATGCGGGCACGGGTGACCAAATTAAGGATCAATATCCATAGTAAAATCACAAATTATGTGTAATCACTCTATGTATCCAAGTACTTTACGTCATTAATGCTCGGATTCGCATTGTACCAAACTTTGTTGACCGACCATCGGCTTCCACCTCCTTGGCCAGTAGCCGAGGAGTGTTTGTCCTACTTTATAAAGCCTTTATGAGGGCAAAGATTTACGACAAACAAGGCAATCTGGCCACACGGTTTTATAAACAAAGGTACGCAGAGAGTTATATTACTGTTTAACAGAAGAAATGTCTTCCAAAGAAAATAGTCCCGCTATGAGTTCCTTTCTTTGGGTTTTCATGCTAAGCATGATCATTAAACCTCGGCTCTAATGTAAGAGCAAAATATCGAGGATTTAGTTTGGGAGTCCAGTTAATAGCCCCCGGTAGTGTTCGGCGACAGTCAGGGTCAAGCCGTAAACACTTCGGCCAATGTTATGAACGGCCCATCATTTAACATAGTCATCGGATCGCTGACCAGTTTACGCTTATTGTGAAAGTCAGTTTTCGGCTTTCTCCACTGAAGTACTTAACCATGTGAGCTAGAAGCACAATCGCAGTGGTTCTCCCTTTGCACGCCTAGCCGAACAAAACGGAACGTAGGAAGCAAGCGCAGGAGCCGGGCAACCCAACTATTGACCGAAGACACAATTCGAAACCGATGCATATATAGCAATATCTGAGAATGTTTTTGCCGAATCCCTAAAGGTGTCCGGCGTTGCACTGCGAGAATAATGTTGGAAAAGCACAAATAGTTTAAAAGTGCCAAAAAGCTTGGAAACCCAAGCAACGTTAGTAAAAACATGACGTCCGAACAATATCAAGTGTTCGGTGCCAATCTGAAAGTTGGTCTTAGAAAAAAGAAGTGCTTCTGTCGAGCTTTAACATGATACATCCTATCTCAAGACTTCGAGCGGGTCAGCCTACGGCTTCAACCTCCTATCCCGAGGGCGGAGTACTTCTCATCAGGCCAGTTTAGCAAACTAAACTCTAGCGGCTTTGAGAGAGAAATTAGGCTCCCCGGCTAGTGACCGCACACTCGTGTCGAAAAAAGGAGTGATAAATAATAATAAAACTTTGCAACGGCTAATAAGAAGAACACTTATTATAAAACGGCTCAAATAAACTTAAGAGCCCCCAAGTGACTTGGGTAGAAGAATGATTGCATGTACCAAAGTACTTATATCATATCTATGTTCAACCGAACTTTAAACGCGTCTTAACCGACCGTCAGCTTCTCCCTCTTCGGTCAAGGACCGAAAAGTGTTAGGTACTCCATCGGTCGAGAATATCGACGGTGTTTCCAATAACCAGGCAATCAGGCCATAAGGCTGTAACAGACAAAGCGCGCTCAGGGAACTTTTGCTATATTACCGTGAAGTGTAAGAAGCATCTTCGAAGAAAATAGTACCCCCACCGATACCTTTGTTCGGTGCTCATTGTTATTATGAGACTTGTGCAATAGATTTTTTGTACTCATGAGTTCCGTTGTGTGCCGACCATCATTGAATAACTATAAGAGCGCTAGCTTTCGGCTTCACCCAGTCTGAGGTCCGGCTCGGGTGACCCGATCGTGACAATCGCAGAGGTGCTCCCTTTACTCCCTAGCTGAACAATCGGGAACGTAGGGGTAAACACAGGAGCGAGGCAACCCAGCTTGCAAATCGCTTAAGTCAATGTGGTGCATATTGTGGCGTAATACACGAACAAGGAACGAAGCCGTACAAGTATAATCATATGCAACAGGAAAAGCTTCATAAAGGAAGCCCCCAAGTAAATGGGGTATTTGAATTTATGCGTGACAAACAAAGTTTGGACAAGGAAATTTTTTAGAAGCAACTTTTTTCCAAAAAAGTATAATGCTTGGTCGAACCGAACGCAAGTTAGAAATTAAAGCTTTGAGCATGAAAGCGACTTAGCTGGTTAATGTGTTCGGTATTGATGACGCGGTCCGAGCTTGATGCGGGGCAAGGTTCCATCCCTCAAGCCGGTCCCGAGGTGGCGGAGCGGAGAGCTTGACACGCCGAAGTGGTGACATAGCACGATCAATGCAGACCGGCAGAGTGACGCCGAAGTCCCCGGATCATTTTCCTGTGCACAAAAAATAGTGCAAACCGGAGATAATAGTAATAATGATAATTAAAAAAAATCATTGCATAATAAATAATTTATGCAAAGTGAGTAATAAAAGAAATATGGCCTGGCGCCGAAGTCAAGTCGATGCAGGGCGTCGGCGTGATGCGGTAAAGGCGTGGCAAAGCTTGAATTCGCAGGTCGGTCTGAGCTCCGAGTGTGGCGTTCGCCGGACTATGTACGGAAACTGACCGAACCACCATGTGACTGTCGTTAATGCAGCCACCATTTGATAGACTTGGTTTATTTGTTCTAGCAATCCGAAGGAAGGTGATTCCTAAAATTGGGACCCGCTCCGCACACCCATTGCCTAATGGGCGATAAAACGACGACATTGCAATGCTGGTAAAGGTTGACTCGCCGAGGCAAAGCCCTCGGCCCAGCTAACGTGACAGAGCTGGTCGGCTAGTGACGCCGAAGTGTTTGGAGTAGGTTGATGAAGAGATGGCGAAGCCCCCGGTCCAGCCGAGATGTCGAAGCCTCGATGTCAGCCGATGAGTCGAAGTAGGTCGGCGTGATGGACACCAGCTTGAAGAAGCAATAGTGCGGCCCTGTCGATGCAGGTCGTGATGTGGTCGATGCCGGCTTGATGAAGCGACCGTGCGGTGATGCCGGTATGCCCGCTCCGTGTAATCCCTGGGGCGGCGATGTTGATGATGATTTATCCTTCGCGATGCCGGACTCTTGTTTGGCTTGCCGAGATGATGATCCGAAGAAGTTGATCTCGGCTAAAGTGACGATGTGTCTAGCCCAGGTCGGCAGCCGTAGAGTAATATTGCCGGACTGGTTTGACACCAGCATGATGTTGAAGATCATGTTCAAAAGATTTTAAAGTTAGTGGGATGTGTTCGGGAACAAAACACAATACCCCATACAAAACTTCCTTCAAAAGGGATGTCCGAAATCCGGTTCATAAAAAAGATGAACTCGGGTCGGATTCGTTTTCATGCAGAAAACAGATCCGAAAAGTGATGCACTAATCGGAAGGTTCCCGGAGTTTGGACGGTCGGATCGAGCTGAAATTTTGAGAGGTGGTAGATATAGGAATTCCGCAGCCGATCAACGGTTGGATATTCCAAAGGACATCCGAGCTAGAAGCTGGACACCATGCCCTAAACTCATCCAAATTCCCGTCCAGATTTGACAAGGCTCCGGTATATCGTGGATTGCCAGAGATTTCTCCATCAAAACTCGACGAAATTTTCCAGAGTTGTTGTAGACTAAATTACGCACAATTCCACCAAAGCGATCGTCAAAGCGATACTCGAGGAGGTGGTGGTGGCAGATACGAGTTCGCTGTCCAGAAAAACAGCATGGTCGCTTGAGGGCAATGTTGACATTGAGCCCCCGAGCTCCATAGATGATTCCTCCGTGATCTTGATAGAGATCGGAGTTGATGTTTGATGAAGGCCCTCGTCCGGACATGGTGATCCGAACACGGGGCGCAATTCTTGGTCGAACCAAGGTGACCAGTCGAGCTGGTGACGAAGATGCCGAAGTCACAGTTGATCTGCAGGCGAGCCATCGATCCTTTTGTCGATCACACAGTGGAACTCTCAATGAAAGCACCAATTTCGGTGTCAAAACCGGCGGATCTCGGGTAGGGGGTCCCGAACTGTGCGTCTAGGTGGATGGTAACAGGAGACAAGGGACACAATGTTTTACCCAGGTTCGGGCCCTCTTGATGGAGGTAAAACCCTACGTCCTGCTCAATTAATATTGATGATATGGGTAGTACAAGAGTAGATCTACCACGAGATCAAGGAGGCTAAACCCTAGAAGCTAGCCTATGGTATGATTGTTGTATATATTGTATATCTATCGACTAGCCTGGCCTCGGTTTATATAATGCACCGGAGGCTTAGGATAACAAGAGTCCTAGCCGAATACGCCGGTGGGGAGAAGTCCTTGTCTTGATCGCCAAGTCTTGTGGAATCTTCCTTGTATGCGGTAGCCGTCCGAACTGGCCCATGAGTATACGACCACGGGGGTCCTCGGCCCAATCTAATAGATCGGGAGACGACGTGGTGAGTACCCCCTAGTCCAGGACACCGTCAGCGAGACTCAGATCAAATACCAAGATCTCATTAAGCGTGTTAATTGATGTAACCACGGATGCTGACCAGGGCCAGGCCCACTTCTCTCCTAGGTGGTCTCAACCTGCCCTGTCACTCCGCCACAAAGATCCACTCAGAGGGCCTTCGAGACAAACGTCCTTTTGGTCCCAATCTGTGAATCACTCGCGGGTACTCTACGAGCCGTCCCGACTTTAGTCACCACATGTATCATATATAATGTATATAAGTTTATGCCCGTGATCACCTCCCGAGTGATCACGGCCCAATAGTATAGCATGGCAGACGGGCAAGAATGTAGGGCCACTAATGATAAACTAGCATCCTATACTAAGCATTTAGGATTGCAGGTAAAGGTAACAACAGTAGTAGCAAGGACGGGCTATGCAGCAGAATAGGATTAACCAAAAGCAGTAGCATGCTACACTACTCTAATGCAAGCAGTAGAGAGAAGAATAGGCGATATCGGGTTGATCAAGGGGGGGCTTGCCTGGTTGCTCTGGCAAGAAGGAGGGGTCATCAACAACGTATTCGATCGGGGCACCAGCAGCGGCGTCACTCTCATAGTCTACCGGAGAGAAGAGGGGGGAGAAACAATGAATACAATGCAAACAGATGCATATCGATGCATGACATGACAAGTAACGGTGCCAGGTGTGCCCTAATGCAGTAAGAGGTGATACCGGCGAAGGGGGAAACATCCGGGAAAGTATCCCCGGTGTTTCGTGTTTTCGGACAGATGAACCGGAGGAGGAAAGTTGCGTGTTTGCTATGCTAGGGATGCGTGACGGACGAATGGGCTACATATCCAGATTCGTCTCATCGTTCTGAGCAACTTTCATGTACAAAGTTTTTTGAACCAAGCTGCGGTATGATTTCTATGCTTTTTCAAAGTTGTATCAATATCCGGAAAATCCCGGAAATATTGCTAAGTCTGAGAATTCGTCAGTTGTAAGCATCACTTAGCTGTTTTCAAAAGGCTACAAGTATTGCTCTGTACATCCTATGATTTTGTGCCTTATATCAAATTTTGAGCATTCTCTGTGATCTACAAGATAGTGGCACTTGAATCTCTGTTAGAGTTCATTTGCTTGATCATCAACAACTCTAAAGTAGCTATGAAAATAAAGCTGTTTTCGATTTTTCTGTTAACAGAACTTAGAACTTTGTGATTTTCGTAGGAATTAAACCACGCATTATCTGAAACAGGTCCAATGGAACAAAATGTAGCTTGTTACGTCTACTTTACGTTCATATAATTTTTACCCAGGTTAGGACTTGTCTTATCGCTGTTTAGGGGCTGTTTAGAGAGCTAGTCAGCGTAATGTCAGTAAAGCTAGCTACTGCTATAGTAACCGAATGTTACTGTAGCAGTGCAGCATAGCAGCAGGCAGCGGCAACAGAGTAGCTACGGGCGAAGCCGGCCCGGCCATGGCACGGTCAACCACGCGTGTGGCCAGGGACGGGCATGAGCAGCTACAACATCGGGCAAGCAGCGGTGCTGCATAGGGCTACCGAGAGCAGTAGGCGGCGACGGCTGCAGTGCAATGAGCGACGTATGGACCCGGTGAGGCCGTGCGGAGGCGGGCGCGTTCAGGCGAAGGAGGGCACGGCCGGTGTGGTGTACGCAGTGACGGAGCGCGCGCGACATGGCTGCATTTACGGTGAGCGCGGTTGTAGTAGGCGGAGCGGGTGCGCGTGTGGGCGCAAGGGGAGCGTCAGGCAACGGCCAGTGGGTGCGCGTGTGGGGCAAGCCGAGCACGGTCAGGGGTGGCGCAACGCGACAGTAGCCGGAGGTGGAAGCAGTGCATAGCGGCATCAGCAAGGAGTAGCAGCGCGGCAACACGTACGTGTATGCGTACAGGAGAGCTCGGGTGTGCTCGGGGACGGCGGCTATGGGTGGTGTTCGTCAACGGGAGTAGATGAGAAAGGGAGGAGGGGACGCGCAGCTCACCGAGAGCCTGTAGGTGTGCAAAAAGCAGCTCGAGGAAGGCTCACTGGCCTCGGAACCATCACGGAGTGCTTCGGAGCCGAGGAAGATGAAGACGAGGCGTGGCGGCGATGAAGGCGCTCCGGGGTGGATCCCGTCCTTGTAGCCGACGTAGTCGGCGACGACGCGCATCTCGATACATCCTCAAGCGCTGGGGAGCTTGGTGGGTGTGGCCGGGCAAGGTGGTCGGTGACGGACACGCCCGACAAGGTGAATCTCGAGCGGAAGGGAGGAAGGAGGA